>NW_027249384.1:95000-220214 GCF_030848795.1 Temnothorax nylanderi | reverse complement strand
ATAATCGTAAAGGGTTCTTTTTTAATATTGGGCTATTTCTAATTTTATTATATTCTCAGTCTTTTCTACCCCTATTTCATATATAAGACTTTAAGATTTGTTGATTATCGTATATCTAATTGGCTCTTTCTTTATAAAATTTTGAATTTTTTGAGGATCGGTGAGGATTACCGATTTTGCTTAAAAGTGTATAAAGATGTACATGTAATTTTATATATAGATCATTAAAATAAGTTGTTTTAAATTTTGCGAGGGTCGGTGAAAGGGTTATCGATTTTGCTTAAAAAATGTGTTTAAGTTATTTGATGGATAGTAGAATATTATTTATGAAGGTATTGAATTTGGCGATGATTAGTGAAGGAGTTACCGATTTCTGCTCAAAAAGTTACATGTATAAGTTGTGTATGAAATTTTTATATAGATATCATTAAAAGAAGGTTGGTATTGAATTTGGCGATAATCGGTAAAAAGGTTCTTTCTTTATAAAATTTTGAATTTTTTTTAGAAATGCACGAGGTTGCCTCTAACTTTTGTAAATTTTTAAATTTTGGACTATTTCTAATTTTATTATATTCTTCAGTCTTTTTTACCCTTATTTCATATATATTCTTTAAGATTTGGTTGATCAGTTCTTGAAAAATTCAATTTTTTTAAAAAAAACCCCTTTATGATCATCGCCAAATTCAATACCAACCTTTCTTGAATGATACCCTGCATAAAACGTCCTATTCAACATATTGGTTTCGCATTCACGAGATTTGTCATGAATTCTACTTTGCAACATCTCGGATTGGATCACGGGTCAATACTTTTCAGTGCGATACTGGGAATAGAACGTGAAAATCTTTGTATACCTCTGAATCCAAAACAATTAGCAAAAGAAGTGAATCTTTTTCAATGCGAGGGTTCGCATTCGTTTAAATTTATCTATTGCGATTGAATGCGAGGATGTTTTGAGCCAAGTGATTCTTTCTAATGAGAGAGTTAGCATTCGATAGAATTCTATTGAATGCGATAGAATGAGAGGAATATTTGAAATGAATTGAATCCTTTTTAATGCGAGAATTCGCATTCGTTTAAGGTTATCGATTGCGATTGAATGCGAGGAATATTTTAAGCTAAGTGAATTCTTTTTAATGCGTAAGTTCGTATTTTTTAAAATTTTGCCACTCCACAAGGAGATTCGAATACTTTTCAATGCGTAGGGGTCATTCATAATTACGTAAGGCTTTTTTAAAGCTAATTTGACCCTTCCCCCCCCTATTGTAAGATATCATAAGATTTCAATACCCCCCCCCTTCCCACCCCCTTCCCCTTGAAAGAATTTTCGTAAGAAATCGTATTGATAAAATAAAAGACAGTTTGATTAAAAAATATTTTTATTGCAATTATACTTCGATTAATCGTCTAACTTTTTCATTGCTGCATTAAATTACTTCAAATAAAATATATAATAGCATAAAATATATAATACAATATATAAATGGATAATTATCCAAATTTTACTTATTTTTATCCATGGACTGACTAACAGTCTGATATTGAATTAATCACAGGGATGACTGGTTCATTATTTGTTTCTTCAGGTTCTTCCAACCTTTCAACATCAATTTCATCATCTTCGTACCACTCTATATCGTAAACATTATTATTGTAGGGTGTGAGACACCAACTCTGTCCAGCTCGACGACGTATCAACTTAATCGTTTGAAGTTTTTCAGTTCGAGCACACTGATACTTATGAACTAACTGACAATGACTTTTAACTTTTTATTTGATGCGAAATACAATCCACATGTTGGACATGTACGTTTATTCAATTGCGTTTGGACGGTAGGACAATAAAAGTCATATGGTGTTAAAATAAGTCTGGCGACTAGGAATCTCAATGTTTAGAGAGTAATTGCACAATAAAGGACAAAAATTAGCATTTGCTGAGTTTTTAGGAAGTGGGATGTCTAAAGTTTTCGTTTGTTGAAGGGGACACGGGGCGGAATAAATCCATCTTGTAGAATTATTCGCAAACGCTTCTTAAATCTCCACACATTTAGATTCCGTGCATTTGCTAATTTGCAGCAATACTGATTCCCTCACATGTCTACAGTACCAATCGGGAGTCCAAGTTCGCTTGGTTTACATCAATATATCACTTTCAGGTGAATATATTCGGCTACAACTGGTTCTTCATCAATAATTAATGTACTCCTATTTGTGCCAAAATATCACCGGCCTTTTGAAGTTTTGAAGTTCAAGTTCATCATCGATTGTAGGTCTCTGATCATCGAGATGATTCCCAAAAGAATCATACAACAAAACAACTCCAGACAATTGATGACTCAAAGGAGCCATTCGACGCTCACTCGATTGAAACAACTTCGTCCGGGAGCGTTAGTGACAATAAAACAGCATCGAGATCAAATTTTGAAAATGAGAAATAGCATGAGAAATAACTTGAGGAAACCGCGATTTCATCGGTCCCTCCATCAACAGTTATGATTACAACTGGTTTCATCACACGATTATCGTCAGTTTTGCTAAAGATTGAAATTCTTTTAACTCCATGAGACGTTCTAAAATCTAACCATGAGTGCGCGCAGACGAGGACGATGCTTTCCTGATCTGATAGCAATATACGTAGGTCCACTGTATGTTACTGCTTCTGGTTTGCCCATTCCTTCCGGAGTAATTTTAATGCCTGCATACACTGAAGGTATTAACTTATGTTTTTCTGCTACAACCCAGTCCGTGATCTGGCAGCCGCACTCGATATTCCATATGCATCAAAAAGGGAGCTTGTTTTTCTACAGCAGTTTTTCCAATTGGTATGCGCGCTTTATCGTCCTGTTATACAATATTAAAAAAGAGATTATAAATAAGTAATTGAAAAAAAACAAAGATATTATTTGTTACATTTTGTTGTAGTTATAAAATTTATTTCAGTTATTATTTACCTGTGATAAAAAGAAAACTTGAGCTGGTCCAAGCATCGAAGCGAGAGATTCGATAGCTCGAATAGATGCAGTACAGAATTTACCATCTGGATGACTTTGTGTTCATCATTTGTTGCTCTAGCTAACTTGACTGGTACTGTAAGTACATGTTTTTTTCCCTGAATTGTAGATGAGGACCTAGGTAAAAGACGGAGATATGTGGCACTCCTTGAAAGATTAAAACCCAATGCCTGTAGTTCTTTGACTAAATCATCTAGTGTTCTGCAGCTTCTTATCATTTCAGTTCGTCGTTTTCATCTGCACCACCTCCGAAACTTGCAATTTCAGTTAAAACTTTTAACAGTTCAGGTTGAGCTTCCTCCAAACGAGGACGGCCAACTGCCTCGTGTACATTCAATTGTTGCTTAACTGCTGGATTCTTGATGACTTTATTTAATAATGCATGTCTTTTTGCTCTGAAAGTTTTTTGATATTCAGCATTGCGTTTTTTTTTAACCAGTAATTTTTGTGCCTCATTCAGATTTTTTTGCATTTTTGTAACTTCTCGATCGATTTTTGGTCCTCCAAAACCAGAATCGCGTCGTAAAATAGTTGTATTTAATTCACTTTCCATCACAGAAATTTTCTTCTTAACTTCTTCTTGTGCTGGAGTTGTACGAGGTATTAATTGTGATTTCTGTAAATCAAACAATATACATTAATTTTTAGTAATATCACATAAGTGTTTTTCATTCATACCTCAGAAATAGATTCTTTTGGGAGAAGTAAATACGAATTGTCTACTTCTTTAATACATAATGCCATAGAAGAATCTTTTAAGTTATTGTTAAGTATCTTGTCATTCACAGGTCTGGGTCCACCATCAGACACATTTTGCTGTAAAGGTGATATTAATTATAATTCATTATACAAGCAACTGTAAATATAATTCATAAGTTTAGCTACGTAGAAATTAATGAATAGAATGAACTACAAAAATGATTAAGCAATTGATAGTAAAATTTTAAAAAGACTGTATATAAAAAAGTATAAACTAACCTGTTTAAAGAAATAACCAAACATACTTGTTTTTTCTTAGCAGCAAGTTGTTTTAATTCATTAATTTTTTGAGAAACACAGGTCTCAAAAGCACTGGAGTTATTTTTAAAAGTTTCTTTATTAGTTTTCCAAAACATGTTTGACTCTTCTTGACAAATCTTTGAAGTTTTACTTGGAAAAGCTTGTACCCAAGCTTTAAATAATAGTGGATGTAAATATCCAGACATGTCAGGTATAATAAATAAATGATACTAAAATGACAATTATTTTTCAAAATTCACTGTTGTATAACTTTATCCTTAGGTTCAATTAACTCTTCATCTCTTTCTAAGAGTTTAACTCTAGTTCTAACCTAATAGGTTAGAAAGAGATGAAGAGTGAGTTTATCCTAAAAGGATAAAGTTATCCGACGGTAAAGAAACCGGGCATAAGTACAGATGGCGCTATCCAATAGCGCTATTTCTTAGCGCGAAAGTAGTAGATTTTAAATTCAAAAACTTACATAAGATCAAATTCTTTACCCCCCTCCCTTATAGTAAGAATTAGTAATATTGAGCTTATACCCCCCCGCCCCTAAATGCCTTACGTAATTTATGAATGGCCCCTAAGGGCGAAATAAAATATATACTTGACTGTTTCAACACTGCTGCTAGGCGTGTGGTGGGGATAGCGCACACAAGGAAAGAGCCGTGCACACTGTACATGCGCACACGTACACGGCTCTTTCCTTGTGTGCGCTACCCCCATCACACGCCTAGCAGCAGTAGCAGCAGTGCTGAAACGCAAGATCGGCTGGATCGGCATGCTTCGTGCTCGTGCTATTCATTATCCCGTCCAATCCCGTCGTGAAATATTTAGTGTATTATTTCCTCGTGAAAACAAGTGCAATTAAGAGATTAAGTACAACTGAAATGCTGAAATATGTTTCTATACATATTCATTCGTTCCACTAAGGAATTTGCAACAGTGCCAGCTTCCAAAGTCCCACATTTCAGACTTCTATCGGTATTGGTTAATGACCGAAAGAGGTATGGATGACATTCAAGCAGATATGGAAAGATTCGCGCCTGAGCCGTGGTAGCGAGCGGACGTTCTCCTTCTCTCTCCCGCGACTCTCCGTCATAGTATCCGTGCATAATCGTGCCGGTCGGTCTTTCTCGCGCCGCGAGTGTTTCTTTTATCCAGTGTTCGATATTTTCTGCTCGGTTTATTGAGATTTTCGAGATATTTCTTTCTTTTCCGGTTCGTTGTGATATCTCGTCAAAAACAATCTAGAATCGCGCATTTACACGGGGAGATGCAGACGGCTTCGGCCTCCCGCATTCTCGATCCCGGTGAAACGTCTCTCCCTCAACAAAGGACTACGGCCTCTCTGAGTGAGTTTGATAATTTCGCTAATAATTTAGCCAGTCGCGCAGCAATTCTGAGCCGCTTGCCCGTGAGCCCCATCAATTCCCCGTTAATTCGCTCTCGCTCTTCGTCGAGAGATCGCGATCGTAACGACGGATCGGCTAGCGATTCGTCGGATAGTCTAGAAAATACCATGGGGGGAAAAACCAAAAAAAATAGGAAGCATCATAATTCTGAGACGACCAAGGAGACAGGCGGGTCCCCGCCCCTTCCCCCTCGTTCCAGCAAAGACTCGACTGTTCCCTATATATCGAACATGAAAATTCTTGAAAAGGTTGATGGCGCGGTAGTGGCTACCGCCACCGCTCGTGAGGTATCATATATCGCCGAGAACAACGATGCAAACTTCTCGAAACCTAAAAAAATGGTTAGCAACACAATAAAGTCTCCTGCGATAGTTCCAACCGATATTATATAGTAACAATGGCCCTCCCCCGGGCTCGGTTATGGATCTTGATCCTGCCATCGAGACGAGGAGGGGGGTCAAGCGCGCATCCGAATGCGATTTGGCATCTGCCGAGAGAGGATCGCCATCCCCTGCCTCTGTTTCTTCCAGCAAGAAACATCGCAGGGAGGCTAACCGCTATTCGGCCACTGATCTCCCGCCTTACCTCGTTCATTTCCAGTACGCGGAATCCAACGTCGCTCCCGATTCGCTTTTGATCTCCAAAATCATCAACGGATTTGACGAGAGTATTCAAGAAATACACACAATTGGAAATAACAAAGTTCGGGCTAAATTTGAAACGCACCAGGCAGCTAATCGGGTTATTGGCCACCCATCGCTCAAAAAACATAACTTAGTAGCCTTTATACCTTCGTTCAAGATCATGCGTATTGCTATTGTCAAGGGCATCCCTCTGTGCCTCTCTGATAACGAAATCATGCAGGAAATTGAATCCTCTGTAAAAATTATCTCCATTCAGCGCCTCAATCGTCGTGTCAAGAAAAACAGGGAGTCTGTGTTTGAACCATCCAAAACAATTCTAATTAAATTCGAAGGGCAAACTTTGCCTTTAGAGATTTCTATTTTTAAAACAAAATTAAAAGTAGAGCCCTACATTCCTCAAATCCAAATATGCTTCTCCTGCTTTCGCTTTGGCCATATCAGCTCGAGCTGTCGCAGCAGGGCAAAATGCGGCAGATGCACGTCGGAATCACACGCTAATAAAGATGACTGTCCAAGAATTAACTTACCCCCGATATGTATAAATTGTAAGGGCGATCACCTTCCCACAGCACCCACCTGCCCAATTTTTATTAAAC
Organism: Temnothorax nylanderi; assembly: GCF_030848795.1. Classification (NCBI taxonomy): domain Eukaryota; kingdom Metazoa; phylum Arthropoda; class Insecta; order Hymenoptera; family Formicidae; genus Temnothorax; species Temnothorax nylanderi. The sequence continues at coordinate 213,549 of NW_027249384.1, read as the reverse complement.
AGAAAAAAATTGTCCAAATAGCGGCTGAACAAAACATTCCCTATCTAGAAGCCCGCAACAAGGTTGAAAACAGTCAATCCTCAATCTACTCTCCCCCTCCCGACTTCAGTTCCTCGGACTCCTATCCCTCTCTCCCAGGTTCTACGAGCTCTTCAGACTCTCCAAAAAGTACTCGATTCAATTTTAATGCAATGCCCTCGCTGAATAGATCCCCCTCCTCATCTCCACAGTCGTATTCAGGAATCTTAAAAAATGGCTCCCCCCGCAATCAGGCAATTCAAACCCCTCTCTCTCTCAACGCAGCTACACGAGAAATCCTTCTCAGGAAAACAATCTGAATATTAATCAACACAACCTCAAAGGGGCGCACAACGACTGCCTATACTATCCACACGGCAGAGAACAGTCCTTTAACTCCCAATCTCCCGTATTCAATTATGGTAATGCACCAACCAACGATAGAGGCAATAACCCATCCGACAATCCTAATCCTCCCTTCTCTTTTGAGTCCCTACGTAGTCTTTTTAAAATCATCATCGATTTTGTTCGCAACCTCCCAGAATTTTTCCCTGCAGTTAACGACTCTCAAATTTATAAAATGGTGCTTCAATTTTGCACCATCATCCAAGGTGTCTACGGCCTTTAAATGCCCTCTAACACCTCCAGTTTGGCTTCCTCTCCCAGTTTTAACATTATTTATTGGAACTGCAGGGGCGCTTCTCTCAGGAAACCTGACATCGAAAAACTGTCAGAATCCCATAATATTATTTTTTTAGCGGAAACCCTCCTAAACCCCTTACATTCCTTTTCCATTCCAGGTTTCAAAATAATTTGCCAAGACCGTGACACCGGCCGCCAAGGCATAGCACTTCTCATCCGCAACAGCATAAACTTCTCTCCTATCAATCTAGATAGCATCCTGAAAACAGATGACTCTGTCGAGGCTATTGGTATCAAAATTTCGGTTAACAACACTAGTACAGCTCTCTTCGGAATTTACAGACATCCCATCGGGGTCTGTCCTCAGAGAACTTGGCAAAGATTTTTCAATCTGGCCAACTCCTTCCCTCAATCCCTACTCCTAGGAGATCTTAACGCACATCACCCCCACTGGGGGGCTTCTTCTCCCAATTCGGCGGGACATGTTATCATGGACTTGCTGGACCGCTTCTCCTTTACGCTACTCAATCCAAATACGCCTACATTCATTCCTCCCCCAGGCATTACACCATCTCTAATAGACCTCGTCATCGCCTCTTGTAATCTTGTTCCTCTCCTTAACACTCGCGTGTTTAACGACACGCGTGGCAGTGATCACCGTCCAATTGGTACCACAGTCAATGCAAAAATTAAAACAAACTGCATCTTTTCCCACAAGTATAAACTCACCAAAATACAACTTAGAGAGCTCACTTCTTCTCTAGAGAGCAAAAGGCATGAGATTGAAACTCTCGTCCTTCGCGATGCAGATAACGAACCCTTAAAACAGTATGACTCCTTCATCAACTCTCTACAGAAGGTTGTTGACACCATCTCCCCCCTTCCAATACGCCCAGAACCGGCAACGGCAAAAGTATCCAACAACCAAATAACTCCCACCAAAGCCCTCCCCCTGCCCCTTGGTGGAATGCAGAATGCGAAGAAGCGGTCAAAGCAAGAAGCCGCGCGTGCAGGACGTATCGAAGAAACCCTACTATGAACAACTTCCAGGTATATCGAAATCAAGTAACCACCACCCGTAAAACCCTAAGAACAGCTAAAAGAGAAGGATGGAAGAACTACTGCAACTCGCTTGATTTTATGACTCCCACGCCATCGATTTGGAAAATGATCAAAAGATTCCGCAATCGCAAACTAGCACCATCCGAAGACACTTCCACGATAAGTGAGGAGCTTGCTGATGAGACCATGGCAAATATAACTCCCCCCTTCGGTACGTCAGACCGTCCTAACCTACTTAATAATCGCGCAAACCCCAATGGTCCTTTACAATGGCTTGATAACCCATTCATATATAATGAATTCCACCATGCTCTCAACACATGCAAAAGCAATTCCAGCCCGGGACTTGATTGCATCGATTATAGAATCCTCAAAGCCCTTCCGATCTCTCTCAAAAAACTTTTACTCAGAATCATCAATAATATCTTTGCAGAAGGAGAATTCCCGGAGGCCTGGTCCCACTCATTAGTCTATCTCATTCCCAAACCCCACGGCAAAGGAGCCCGCCCTATTGCCCTCACTTCCTGTTTACTTAAACTCCTCGAAAAGATGATCCTAAACCGCATTCATTGGTGCGCCGAATCCGGAACCTCAAATCTTATCCCAGATCACCAGTTTGGCTTCCGCAAATTCCGTTCATGTTCCGACAACCTTACCATTCTCAATGCAGAAATCCACAATAACAACCTCCTTAACAAAGCTACAGTAGCCCTATTTATAGACATCAAAGGTGCCTTTGACAATGTTATTCCCCCCATTTTAGTTGATGACCTTATACAGGCCAATTTTCCATCCAAAACATGCCAGTTTGTCCAAAACCTCATCACAGAAAGAATCGTTCAGTTTGTCATTCAGGGCAAGCTCTCTTCCCCGCGCATTTCGCGCAAAGGCACTCCTCAAGGATCAGTACTTAGCCCTTTCCTATTCAATTTTTATCTCAAAAATATAGCTTCCCTACTACACCCTGGGGTTAAGATTTTACAATTCGCAGACGATATTGTTATCTTTGCCTCGGCCAAAAGAATTAAAAAAGCCATCCACCGAATTGAGACGACTCTTGCAAATATTACGAATTACCTCTACAATCGCGGTTTAGAGATCTCTCCAAGTAAAACGCAACTTATGATCTTTTCCAAACAAAAAATCTTCAATCTAAATCAATTTAAAGTTCATATTGGTGATGACATCATCACCCCAGCGGATTCAGTTCGCTTCCTCGGCATTATCCTTGATCCCCAACTCACAGGAGCTCAGCATATGGACTCAGTCATCAGCAAAGCCAGAAAGGTTGCGGACGTAATTTCAGCATTAAGAGGAGTTTGGTGGGGTTCGCATCCCCAACTTCTCCTCAATATATATAGAGCCGTCTTGAGAGGATACATAGAATATGCATCTCACATCTTCTCCCTTAAATCTAGTCCTAAATTCCATCGTCTGGAAATCATACAGAACAAAGCCATAAGAGCCTGCCTAGGATATCGTATATCCACTCCTATTAACACAATGTTTGCGGAAGCCAAAGAACCTCCTCTCAAATTACGACTCAAACATTTAGCTTCAAAATATCTCATCAAATCTTTATCTATTACCAACCACCCGGTTATAGAAGCCATGTTTCAACTGGCTATAACAGCGCAAGACAGACCACCCGACTTGGAATACTGCCGCAAAAAATTTCCTCTCCTCGATCTCTTCCTTCAAGTAAAATCTCTCCTACCCTACATTCACTCCAAGGTAGCCCCCTCCCCCTTCCAACACTCATATCATTCCATACTATTTACCCCCACTCTCTACCGACCAGATTCTGACCTTTTAAATCTGATTGACAAAACCCCCAAATCTCTGGTTCAGAACATATTCCTTCAAGCGTTCGGCCCGATCATTCAAGACGCCACAGTCTTTTATACGGATGGCTCAAAGATCGACTCATTCAGCTGGGTTGGCGCCTCGTGCTACTCCCCGCAACTCCAAAACCATTTGATGTTTAAACTCCCTGCCCAAGCCTCGGTCTTCACAGCTGAAGCCTGGGCAATATACAATGCGGTGTTGCTCACCCTTGACCTCCCCGGCCCTAAATTCTCCATTATTTCGGACTCTAAAAGCGTGCTCGACGCTCTATCCAATCCTGTCACATGTAGGTCAAATTACATAATTCCACTCATAAAAAGCAAAATATTAGAAGCCCAAAACCGCGGCAAGGAAATCCTTTTCATTTGGATCCCCTCTCACAAAGGCATCTCAGGTAACGAAATCGCGGATGAACTTGCCAGAAAAGCCATTCGCTTTGGCATTGCTAACCCTTTTTTTAAGATACCCCACTCAGATTTCTTTATTGAACAACGCGAAAAATTAGCTATAGAGTTTCACAACTACCTATTTAATAAAGCTCGGTGCAAGGGCAACCATTTTTTTGTCAACCTATATGTCAACACGCCTAAACCTTAGTATTACCAATCCGGCCTTAAACGCGATGCTGTGGTCACTATCTCGCGACTCAGTGCAAACCACTACAATCTGAACCACAGTCTTTTCAGAAAAAACATAGTTGATGATGGCTCATGCGCTTGTGGCGACCCGGTTCAGGATATCAATCATATTATATTCAACTGCCCCTTAACATATGATAAAGCAACTTATCTCAGACGGGCGGTTCACTCGAGCGAGGGACCGCAGTGCAATGATATCTTTCCGACTCTCGCAAAACCCACGCGCAGGATCTGTCGACTAATTATGTCTTTTTGTAGATCAGCAGAAATCAATTTATAATGCGCGCGCTCGCGCGTGCCTGACCGACCGCTGGCCCCCCACTACTCGCCTAGTGGCTTTCCCACTCTTTCTCCCCCTCCTATCCAAACATGAACGCCGCCTCGTGAACCTAAGTCTATTTACACGGCTACCAGTAGCAGTTACAAGCTACTCACAGTTGACTATACAAACAGTGGCAAAAGCTGGCCATATTGTCCTCGGAATAGAGGCAGGAGCCAATTAAATAAAGAAGAAGAAGAAGAAGCAGATATGGAAGCACTAAAAACGTTTGACTACATCCGGAAAAAAATTGCTGGTATGAAAACTCTCCCACGAGGCAAGTTACTGCTACATTATTTTCAATACAGTGACCCATATTTATATTATTTTACATTATAATTGTGTTTGTAGGTGATAGAGAGACTCGAGGAGAAACTCAGGAGGAAGAACGTGAATCCGATGACGAAAATAAAATGCCCGAAGAAATGTGAAGATTTGCTCAATCCCTGAATGAAGATCAGATTGAAGACGATAAATTTCCAGATGAAACAGAACCTACTAACGAAGATCAGGAAGGCCTTTCCGAAGAAGAACGACAGGAAGGAATGGAAGCCTTCTTACCAAATTGGGAAAGTAGACATCCGGAACAAGAGCAATGCAATTTAATGCACAGAATGCTGTTAACCAAATGTACGAACCTGAAAATTGCAGCAACCCACCAGTCCCATCAAATAATTTCCATTCTTTTCCATCCACATTTTTCATTCTTCCAAGTGATGTAACGTTAAACGAAGTAGTGTCATTATAAGCGATTGTGACCATTGGTATGTCACGGAATTCTTTCAGACAATTCCGTGACATATCCATCGTCAGGCTGCCTGATTTCATATGAAAATTATTTTATATGAAATTGAGCAATGTCACGGAATTGTCTGAAAGAATTCCGTGACATACCAATGTAATTTACTTAGATTATAAACCAAAGAAACTCTTATTCTATTCATCGTTTATTGTGATATTTCAAATATTTTTTTAAGTATTACTTCAGACGCTTCAGACTGATTGTGAGATATATTAGCTAATACCCTTGTTATTTCCTTGTTTATCGTGAGGAAATGGAACGCTGATAGGAAGAATAACTCTCCAAGTAACTTATTAGTCACTTTATTTCTTCGAGCAGTCAACGGAACGTCTAGTCGGTACGAGAGCCTGGCAAACACTAAATTCGTGGATGGGGGTAGCGCGAGACGGTGAAGATACTGGGACTAAATACAACATAGATCGTCCTGTCGATAATACAAATCGTACATACCGCCCGCCATTGAAATCTTAATTTCAATTAGAATTAAATTACAAATATAATAATATGGGGTGACTTTATACAATTCAAATAATGCGAACAAACTAAAATTCTAAAGGATGCTTCTCCGTTGACTGATACAATAAATTAGATTTAACGTGAATATATAAATTGGATATAAAGATAAATTATAGAAGTTACAGATCTTTGACTATAGTCAATCATGAGTCAATTTTACAAATGCAGAAGGGAAAATACATTCTTCTTCAATGGTACATGAGGTTCAGTCCTGCGGTAGCAGGCTGATTTTGCTGATGGGCCTCTTGATGATCCCGTTCTTTGTCTTCAATGTAAGAACTCGAACCAGTTGATCCTTTCCAGGGTGAACATCAATGATTCTTGCCAGCTTCCAACACAAGGGTGGAGTGTGGTCCTCCCTCAATACCACGATTCGCCCAGTAAGAGAGGAGGAAGATTTTATCGTCCTCCACTTTGTCCTTTGGTGCAGCTGCGTCAAATATTCAGTCGACCATCTCTTCCAAAAATGTTGGACCATTGTTTGAACTCTTTGCCATCGAGAAAGTCTATGCTCATTAATTTCTGTGAGATTTGGCTCAGGCAAAGCTTGGAGAGGACTGCCAATAAGGAAATGACCTAGTGTTAAGGCACAAGGATCATTTGGATCACTGGAGATTGCGGTAATAGGACGAGAATTAAGACATGATTCAATTTGGGTCAATACAGTATACATCTCTTCATACGTTAATAACGCATTTCCTACTATTTGCTTTAAGTGGTATTTAGTCGATTTTATACCAGCCTCCCAAATACCTCCAAAATGAGGCGCACTCGGAGGAATAAAATGCCAGTCTATCCGATCAACAGACAATTCAGACACAACTTTATTCTCAAATTGTTGTGAACGCAGTAAATTTCTTAATTCTTTCAATTCTTTATTTGCACCAACAAAGTTTGTGCCATTATCCGAGTATATGTCACTCGGCTTTCCTCGCCTTGATATAAATCGCTTTAGAGCATGGAGAAACGTTTCCGCGGTGCAATCGTAAACTAATTCTATATGAAGCGCTTTAGTAACGAAACAAACGAACAACGCAATATATGATTTTATCGTACGCTTTCCACGACCAGGACCCTCCTTTATCAAAATCGGTCCGCCATAATCGACACCACATCGCAAGAATGGGCGTGCAGGCTCAGTTCGACTCAATGGCAAGTTACCCATAAATTGCTCTACGGGAGTCGGATTCGCTCTAAAACAGTTAACGCATTTTTGAATAACGCCTCTAATGGAACTTTTCCCATTTAAAGGCCAAAATCGCAACCGTAGTGAAGCTAACGTTAATTGCACACCTGCATGCAACTGCCGAATATGTTCATGCTCTATTATCAGTTTTGTTACATGATGTCGGGGTGGCAATACTATTGGGTGCTTAGTGTCAAACGCGAGACTTGTTTCTCGCAACCTTCCCCCAACACGAACAACACCATCTGCATCGACAAATGGATTTAATGACAACAATTTGCTAGCCTTATCCACCGATTGCTGCCTAGACAGATCCTCCATTTCAGGAAGGAATTCTTCGCGTTGAATTAATTTTATAATTTTAATAGTTGCTTTCTGCAGCTCTGCAGTTGTTAATTTTCCAGTATCTTTAACTGTCGGGCTCTTAAGATTATGTATAAAACGCAAACAAAATGCCATGACTCGCTGGAGCTTATTATAACTCGAGAATTTATATAATAATTCAACCTTTTCATTGGTATTAACGGCAACGAATATCCTCCGCGTTTCTAGAGCTTGATCATCAACAAAGGTTTCAGCCTTTCTACACGGGTAAGCATTAGACGAAAGCCAATCTGGACCCTTCCACCAAATTTTCGACTCAATTAATTTTTCAGGCAGGAGACCACGCGAAACTACATCAGCAGGGTTATCATGACTGGAAACATGATGCCAGTCTTTAATTTCCGTTAAAGATTGAATTTGCGCGACTCTGTTGCTTACAAATGTTTTCCACGTGTTAGCCTCTTTAGAAATCCATGCTAAAACTATCTCTGAATCAGTCCAACAAAATTTTCTTGTGACATTGATGTTAAGTTGACTTGTCTTGTCTAATTCTTCAGCTGCTAATAAAGCGCCACACAATTCTAAACGCGGTAGAGATACAGATTTTAGTGGAGCTACTCGAGATTTAGCACAAAGCAATTCTACGTTTGATTTACCCGAATTATCAATGCTCTTTATATATATACACGCGCCGTAAGCAGATTGCGAAGCATCACAGAATGCATGTATTTCTATTTCTTGCCTATAGCCAATAACTTTCCTAGGTACCTCTAAATTGTTAAGTAGAAAGATTTGTTCAGTAAGTTGCAACCATTGTTTATGTATAGTTTGTGGTACCGTTTCGTCCCACGTTAATTTTAAAGACCACAATTTTTGCAATATAATTTTTACTAAAACTGATACAGGAGCAACTAATCCCAAAGGATCAGAAAATTGAGCTATAGTAGACAATATTGTTCTTTTAGTAACTTTAGCATTTTTGCAATTAAAATTGATAATAAATTTAATAGTATCTGACTCGTGATTCCACCAAATGCCTAATACCTTTGTTTCTTGTTTATCTAAATTTATTTCAGAAGCTGACGTGTCGTTTGTATTGATCTCTGATATTATATCTGGGTTATTTGAAGCCCATTTATGCAAATGGAAGCCTCTCCCCGCCAGAATTTCTTTAATCTGCCTTGCTAATTCAATAGTTTTCTCAACCGTATCAGCACCCGTAAGCAGGTCATCCACATAGAAATCTTCTAATATCGCGGCTTGAGCCTTTGGATATTTTTTCCCATCTTTCTTTGCTGTCTCTTGTACACAATTAATCGCAAGAAATGGTGCGGAGGTAATACCGTAAGTTACTGTAGTTAGTCTTTTAAATTTAATTTTTAATTCAGAAGCCTCTCTCCATACTATTTTGTGAAACTTACGATGTTGAGGAGCTAATTTAATTTGCCGATACATTTCTTTAATATCTGCACAAATAACGTATGGATGACATCTGAATCTTTTTAATACGATAACTAGATCTTGTTGCAAAGGAGGACCAGCCATCAGAGCGTCGTTAAGACTAACTTGATTACTACTTTTCATTGACCCGTTAAATACTACGCGTAACTTTGTTGTTAAACTATCCTCGCGTAAAACCGCATGATGAGGAAGGTAAAACTCATCGCCAGTATCAGATAAATCTTCATCAGGAATAGGCTCCATATGCCCCAATGCTTCATATTCCCGCATGAATTCAATGTATCTCTTTTTAATAGAAGGATCCCGATCAAGCCTTCTTTCTAATGCATAAAAACGCTTAATTGCGATCTGTTTTGAAGATCCTAATTCGATACCCGGTTTAAACGGTAATTGCACACAAAACCTACCACTAGCATCTCGAGTAGTAGTATTCTGGAAAAATTGTTCACACTCGACATCTTGTGATACTTGACTAACTATATTCGGTTCTTCAATCTCCCAGAACCTTGACAATTGTTCCTCAAGAGAAATGGTACAATAAGCGCCTGCCACAGAGCGAACTATATTATTTACAGCTCCTCCGGCTACCCATCCCAACAAGGTTTTCTGAAAAATAAGGTTGTTAGGTCCTGTTTGGATTTGACCCACACACAATAATTTCCAGAAAAGTTCTGCACCGAGTAATAAATCAATCGGCCCCGACAAGCAAAAGGATGGATCTGCTAGATTTAAATTATCAGGCACTGCTATGCTAGACATCGAGAAGGCCGCGACAGGCAAATTTTGCGTGATTTTTGGCAAAATCAAGCAATTAATTCTGGCAGAAAATGAGTTAAATCTCGACTTAATGCGGATATCTACTGATCGAGTAACTGCATTCACCGCCTGATTAATGCCTGATATAGCGATATTTGTAGAGTCTGATTTTAGACCAAGTTTTTCAAACATTCGTTTTGAAATAAAGTTAGACTGAGAACCCACATCAAGAAGGCCCCGACATTCATGTGTTATGTTATTTCGATCATAGATATAAACTATAAATGTAGACAATAGAACCTGAGCACCAACACGTTGTTGTTGGTAACAGCAATTCGTACTAAAGGTGACTGCTGAGCACATTCCATTCACGTTAGATGTGTGTTTATCGTGATCTTCTATATTCGAATAATGAAGAATGCTATGATGTCGTTTCTTACAATGTTTACAAGGACCGCTACGACATTGACTTGTCTTATGATTTTCTCGAAGACAGTTAGTACATAATTTAAGTTCCTTGACTTTGTCGCAACGTTCTTTTCCTTGCAAAGTTAATAATGTAGGACATACGTAAATGGAATGCGCTTCTTTGCATACGGAACATTGCGCATTTATGGCAATATTTACTGATTTTATATTCGACCTGCATACTTGCGGTTTGAATTTATTATTAATTTGCGTTTTTTCGCTTACTTTATGCGTTTGTAGATTTTCCAACGATCGGCAGCGATGCTTCAAGAATTCCCGTAGATCCTGGATTTCGGGCATTTCATTGGAATACAATGAATTTTCCCATTCGCGTCTAGTAGCATAATCAACTCTAGATAAAATAATAGGTATTACGATAGCATTCCAGGAATCCACCGGAACCTTCAGCCTTCTCAATGATTCGAAACTGCTGTTAAAATTGTCGAGTAATAATCTGAGCGATTCATAAGAGTTATTTGCTACAGTAGGAAGATTTAACAAAGTATTTACTTGGCTCTGAATTATCATTCGAGGATTTTTAAAACGCTCTTCAATCGTTGACCACGCGAGATCATAGTTATCCGACGCGACCGTAATAAATTCAATAGATTTTAATGCACTTCCCATTAATACGGAACGCAGATATTGAAATTTCTGTATACTATTTAAAGCATGATTGTTATGAACCAAGGAAGAGAAAGCATCGTGGAAAGATAACCACTCAGAGTAATCTCCAGAAAATTTTGGTATATCAATGACTGGTAACTTAACTTGAGACACAGTCATATTTGCGGGGAAGTTAACGGGCGATGAATTACCTGAATTTACAGAAGTAATTACATCACGCTCAATTAAACGTTTAATTTTGGAGATCACCCGGAAATATTGAGTCTCGAATGCTTCGCGTTAATCTTCATGATCGTTAGATGGTTGCAAGATTTCAATTTTCGATTGAACAGTGTCAAATTCACTAAACACCGATTCGTATTTTTCTAAACGTGTTTCCAGCTCTTTTATGTCTGGTTGATCGGACAATCTGCTAAGATATGATTCCAATCGAGTGGTTTTTGCTTTTAATTGCGCTCTACGAGTCACAAGCTCGCGTGTATCAATAGCCGTACTAGCCGTAGTCATGATTTGTCATGTATAAATTAATGAAAGAATAAATAAGAATAAATAATGTATAATATAGTGACCCGAATCAAATTTAGGAATTTGGAATTCGAGGATGTAGCCACTCACCTGAGCGATTTCTTATTTAGAGTTCTTATATACTGTTTGTTGTTCGTGCGTTCGTCCTTGGCCGTAACGTTCACGAAATTCCGTGCGCGAGGGCTGCGACGTGTATTATAGCTGAGTCCAGTCCTCGCTTCTCATCCAATAATTATGCTGATTGCTCGTTCGTGTGATGGGATGAGTTGAGATAATTCTCAATGTGTAGATGTTTGCAACTAATATACGATTAGTTAGGCTCTCGACGTTACCGTGCTCTTATGACTTGCTCGTCGGAAACTGCCGATGGAAAAATGGAGTAATTTCGTGCTCCAGATTTACCGGAGTACGTAACTTGTACATCCGGCTCGAAGGACCATATGTTATTTCCTTGTTTATCGTGAGGAAATGGAACGCTGATAGGAAGAATAACTCTCCAAGTAACTTATTAGTCACTTTATTTCTTCGAGCAGTCAACGGAACGTCTAGTCGGTACGAGAGCCTGGCAAACACTAAATTCGTGGATGGGGGTAGCGCGAGACGGTGAAGATACTGGGACTAAATACAACATAAATCGTCCTATCGATAATACAAATCGTACAACCCTGAGAGTACAACATATAGTAGAGCTTTATAAAGCAGCTTTACTTAATTTTTAAGCAAGTTTCATTTTCTCACCTGCTGTATTTATAATTAAACGATTGTAATAAAAAAAATTATAATTTTAAAATTTGTCTATTTCTACTTTGTCATAGAAAGGAATATGAACCTCTATTTGCTAATACTTCCGAATCTTTTTCAATACGAAGCATTGATGCCAAAAGTCGCATTCGACGCGGATAAATTTAATGCGATCCAATACTTTTCAATGCGAAGCCTCAACCACTGCTGTCTCACATTCAGCGCGGTAAAGTTTTATGCGAACCAATACTTTTCAATCCCTTTCTTCGCATCAGAAAGCAGAATTCAGAAGTATTCAAAATATCAATACTTTTTAATTCTTTTCAATCCAACATTTTATGCAGGGACTCTATCGATTAAAAAAAAGGTTACCGATTTCTGCTTAAAAAATGTGTAAGTTATTTGATGGATATAAAGTATCATTTAAGAAAGGTATTGAATTTGGCGAGGATCGGTGAAGGAGTTACCGATTTTTGCTTAAAAAGTTACATGTATTAGTTATACATGTAATTTTATATAGAGTATCATTAAAAAAAGGTTGGTATTGAATTTGGCGATAATCGGTAAAAAGGTTCTTTCTTTATATTGAATTTTTCAAAATTTTAAATGCCTTTAACTCAAGAAGTGATCAACCAAATCTTAAAGAATTATATATGAAATAAGGGTAAAAAAGACTGAAGAATGTAATAAAATTAGAAATAGTCCAATATTTCAAAATTTATCCATCCAATAACTTAGGGTAGATTGAGGCAAATCGGATTAATATAAGTTTTAAGACAATTTTCGTTAGTGTTTTATTTTAAACGAGCTATTTTATCGTTCTAATTAGTAATCCGATTTGCCTCGGTCTACCTTATACATTTTTTAGGCAGAAATCGGTAACCCTTCCACTAATCTTCGCCAAATTCAAAACAACCTCCCTTTAATGATACCTTACATATAAGATTACATGTATGACTTGTACACTTTTTAGGCAAAAATTTGTAACCCCTTCACCGATCATTGCCAAATTCAACACCAATCTATCTTTAATGATACTCTATCCAAAAAAAAAGTGTGCAAGTAGAAACTTGCACATTGCTTCTTCATAGTTTTTAAATGTGCAAGTGAAAACTTGTACATTGCTTTCTCATAGTTTTTAAGTGTGCAAGTAGAAACCTCCCAGGTAGCAAACACAAGTCATTTTGACGTCAAATTTTGGTCCTTTACTGACCATTCCTGACGTCACTAACTGGCGGCATAATGACGTTAAAATGACGGTCTAATGTCACAGACAATTGACGTCATTTTCTGACGTCTTATTGACGGCAAAAATAGTTCCATTGTACGACATACCGGTTTCTAGAAATGTTTTTGATGAAATTAAAATATTAAAATGTCTACTTGATAAACGTTTATAAAAAAATGTTCTTTTTCATTATCTAAGAAAAAAAAACTTTTTTAACTGTTTTGTTTACATGCCATGTGCGTATAGCCGCTCTCAAGGCGGTCACCCATCCTAGTACAGTACCGCGTCCGAGTCGCTTGACTTCGATGATCCAGTGGACAGTGACGATCTTCTCACCCTGATGCTTCCTTATTAACTGTACTTGTCTATAACAGGTACATCTTTAAAGTGTTCAAAATTCTTGTAATGATAATCTTCTTGATAGCTATAACACTGCGTGAAATAGTTATCATAAAACTATAATCACACGCAACTACATCCACTTATACCATAAATTCGCCACTTCAATCATAAAGTTGCGAAACAAACACATTGTAGTTAATTTTGTGGTTTTTATTTTATTATTACTTTATTAAACAATATTAAGAAGTAAAAATAGTTATATTACAAAAAGACATTATTTGGACGACTTTAAGACGTCTTTAGATGGTCTAAGAAATGACGTTTTATAAACGTCCATTATTAGTCGCCGATGTCATAGGTTAACCTAACCAAAAATGACTAAAAATAGACGTCATAATGACGTTATGGAATAACGTCAGTATAATGTCATTTTTAAAGACATAGTCGCTTTTTGGTCATTTGACGTCATTTGTACAAACATGACTAGTATTTGACGTCAAAATGACTTGTGTTTGCTACCTGGGCTGCACATTACTTCCTCTATGAGGAAGCCAAATTAATAAATATCTACTAATAAATTAAAAAAACAGGCTTCTTCATAGAGAAAGCAATGTGCAGGTTTCTACTTGCACACTTAAAAACTATAAGGAAGCAATGTGCAAGTTTCTACTTGCACACTTAAAAACTATGAGAAAGCAATGTACAAGTTTCCACTTGCACACTTAAAAACTATGAGGAAGCAATGTACAAGTTTCTACTTGCACATTTAAAAACTAAGAGGAAGCAATGTGCAAGTTTCTACTTGTTAAAAAAATTTTGAATTTTTTTAGAAATGTCCGTGGTTGCTCTAACTTCCGCAAATATTGAGATATCGGGCTTAATTTTTTTTTAATCGATAGAATATCATTTGAGAAAGGTTGGTATTGAATTTAGCGATAATCGGTAAAGGGCTTCTTTCTTTATAAAATTTTGAATTTTTTTAGAAATGCCCGTGGTTGCTCTAACTTTTGTAAATTTTGAAATATTGGGCTATTTCTAATTTTATTATATTCTTCAGTCTTTTCTACCCCTATTTCATATATAATTCTTTAAGATTTGGCGAAGATCGATGAAGGAGTTATCGATTTCTGCTCAAAAAGTTACATGTATAAGTTGTATATGTAATTTTATATAGAGTATCATTGAAAAAAGGTTGATATTTTGAATTTGGCGATAATCGGTAAAAGGGTTCTTTCTTTATAAAATTTTGAATTTTTTGAGGATCGGTGAAGGAGTTATTGATTTTTGCCTAAAAAGTGGACAAGTTATACATGTAATCTCTATATATAGAGTATCATTAAAGGAAGGTTGTTCTGAGTTTGGCGAGGATCGGTGAAGGAGTTACCGATTTTTGCTTAAAAAGTTACATGTATAAGTTATACATGTAATTTTATGTAGAGTATCATTAAAAGAAAGTTGGTATTGAATTTGGCGATAATCGGTAAAAAGGTTCTTTCTTTATACAAAATTTTGAATTTTTGAGAAATGTCTCTGGTAGTTTTAACTTCCGCAAATTTTGAGATATTGGGTTATTTCTAATTTTATTATATTCTTCAGTCTTTTCTACCCCTATTTCATATATAATTCTTTAAGATTTGGTTGATTAGACCCAGCTTTATACGCGATCTAAGGTCTATAATATTTGGAAAAATGTCTGTGGTTGCTTTAACTTCCGCAAATTTTGAGATATCGGGTTATTTCTAATTCTGTTATATTCTTCAGTTTTTTCTTGAATTTGGCGAGGATCGGTGAAAGGATTACCGATTTCTGCTTAAAAAGTTACATGTATAAGTTATACATGTAGTTTTATATAGAGTATCATTAAAGAAGGTTGGTATTGAACAAAATGGAAATAAGATATATCTGCAATTAGTAGGGATCATTTTAGTAAAAACATTAATTATTTAATTGATTTTTGTAAGAGTATAACAGATATTAGTATAACAGATATTAGTTGCAATAAAGCTTTATCACAATAAAAAAAGTGTGCAAGTAGAAACTTGCACATTCCTCATAGTTTTTAAGTGTGCAAGTAGAAACCTGCACATTGCTTCCTCATAGTTTTTAAGTGGACAAATAGAAACTTGCACATTGCTTCCTCATAATTTTTAAGTATGCAAATTATAAATTTGAACATTACTTCCTCACAATTTTTAAGTATGCAAATTATGAATTTGCACATTGCTTAATCAACATTTTATTTCGCTCATAAAGCTTCCTTTATGAGGAAGCCAGATTAATAAATATCTACTAATAATTATGCATAAAAACAGGATTCCTCATAGAGAAAGCTTTATGAGCGAAATAAAATGTTGATTAAGCAATGTGCAAATTTATAATTTGCATACTTAAAAATTGTGAGGAAGTAATGTTCAAATTTATAATTGGCATACTTAAAAACTATGAGGAAGCAATGTGCAGGTTTTTACTTGTCTTTCAATATTTTTTTCGAAAAAAATCGAAAAAAGTTCAAAAAAAGCTCGAAAAAATTAGAAGCGAACGCCGGCCCACTTTAAGTCAAGGCTTGAAAATTTTGATATCTGATTTTTGAAAATTTTTTCAGATTTTTAAATTGTGGCCATCAATATGTCGGTTTAAAAAATTATAACTAAATTAATTTTATAAAAAAAATTTTGAGTGCATTTAAGAGTTGGAACAATAACATAAAAAATCGCTGATCAAATCCGAGAGGTCGAGGGTCAAACCCAGGTCGATTTGGCATGGAATGCCCCATTATATATATATATATATATATATATATATATATATATGTATATATATATATATATATATATATATATATAGCTCTCTCTCTCTCCCTCTCTCCCTCTCTCCCTCTCTCCCTCTCTCCCTCTCTCTCCCTCTCTCTCCCTCTCTCTCCCTCTCTCTCCCTCTCTCTCCCTCTCTCTCCCTCTCTCTCCCTCTCTCTCCCTCTCTCTCTCCCTCTCTCTCCCTCTCTCTCCCTCTCTCTCCCTCTCTCTCCCTCTCTCTCCCTCTCTCTCCCTCTCTCTCCCTCTCTCTCCCTCTCTCTCTCCCTCTCTCTCCCTCTCTCTCTCTCTCTCTCTCTCTCTCTCTCTCTCGGCACAATACACTCACCTATTCTGCACAATTGTTTTCCAAAATTAATCAAAAAATTCGGATAATAATTCGGATACTCCATACATAGCACTGTCATGCGCATGCTTTTGTTTAAAGTAAGATGGCGTATATTTTTTTCTCTCTCGCAAAATTTTGCCACAACTGTCAAGTTGGCCAGACTCTCATTAGAGGGACTCTAGTATATATATATTATATATTCCATACATTTTCTCTGATATTAAATTAGGTAATTATTTAGAATACGGGTTCCACCTCGAATACCGATAAAATTATGCTCACACGAAACTAAATTATTTAATTAAATAGCTGTAATCGTTAATTGGCGGTAATAAAAATGAATTTATATGGAAAAGAAAAGGACAATATCAGTTTACCACAATCAATCAATTTTGACGAAACTAAATTGAAAAATGTCATTGTTAACACGCACAAATGTTTTCACAACTTAAAAAATGCAGAAACTAATAAAAGAATTCAAAGGTATTTATTTAAAAACCACTATTATTATTTTATATTAGTGCATGCATGCATGTGTATGTATATTTATTTAGTTTTTATACTTCTCTTTTTGTTCTATTTTTTATTTTATTTTTTATTTTATTAATATTATTAATAACATTTGTAATAAATCTGCGTAGTTTAATTATTATTATTATTTACTCTATATCTTTAAAAGAATTAAGCCATCATATATAATAAAGTTTCTTCTACATTTATTATTTATTTATTTATCATATAGTTCTATTGTAGCCATGCATGCAATCACTTGACAAATGTGAACATTCAGTAGCACAGAAGTAGACATGATAACTTCATTTAGAAACATTGAATAACCATTGCAATATTTTCCGATAAAAAATTTTCCTATAAAAATTATATACCTACATATAATTATATTTACTACAGGGTGTCCCATTTTAACTTGGACAGCAAAATATCTCAAAAACTAAGCTCCACATACAAAAATGTTTCAGACAAAAGTTGTATGGTTTCAAGGGGGACATAAGATGGTACCATTGGTTTGACCTTGAACAGTTTGTTGAAGGTCACATGAAGGTGACTTTCAATTTCTTAAATGGAACGTACCTTTTCTCATTACATATTCTTGTAGATTATCTCGAGAGCTTTCCAAAACACTATAATTAAGTGTACTTCTACCAAGTACTTTTCGAGTTATGAGGCCCCAAAGTAGTACTTTGCAGTATATTGGCACAAAGTGCAAAATATCTTGTATGTTGTATTGTTATGGGGTCAAGTTGATCCTTACGTATCATTCAGGTTGATTTGACTGACAAAAGCAAGATCGAGGTCTAGCCAAAGCAAGATCGAGGTTGATCCGGCTAGCAAAAGCAAGATCGAGGTCTAGCCAAAGCAAGATTGAGGTTGATCCGGCTAGCAAAAGCAAGATCGAGGTCTAACCAAAGCAAGATCGAGGTTGATCCGGCTAGCAAAAGCAAGATCGAGGTCTAGCCAAAGCAAGATTGAGGTTTGCTAGCCGGATCAACCTCGATCTTGCTTTTGCTAGCCGGATCAACCTCAATCTTGCTTTGGTTAGACCTCGATCTTGCTTTTGCTAGCCGGATCAACCTCGATCTTGCTTTGGCTAGACCTCGATCTTGCTTTTGTCAGTCAAATCAACCTGAATGATACGTAAGGATCAACTTGACCCCATAACAATACAACATACAAGATATTTTGCACTTTGTGCCAATATACTGCAAAGTACTACTTTGGGGCCTCATAACTCGAAAAGTACTTGGTAGAAGTACACTTAATTATAGTGTTTTGGAAAGCTCTCGAGATAATCTACAAGAATATGTAATGAGAAAAGGTACGTTCCATTTAAGAAATTGAAAGTCACCTTCACGTGACCTTCAACAAACTGTTCAAGGTCAAACCAATGGTACCATCTTATGTCCCCCTTGAAACCATACAACTTTTGTCTGAAACATTTTTGTATGTGGAGCTTAGTTTTTGAGATATTTTGCTGTCCAAGTTAAAATGGGACACCCTGTATATGTCCATATGTTTTTATTTTATTTTGTATATAATTTCTGTTCATATACGTAGAAAAAAAAACAATCCTGATAGCATATATTGCTTTCATATATACATTATTTGAATGTACACAACGTAAGCATTTGTAAGACATTTCGCAAACATTTATGAATGATATCACAGTATAACGAAAGTCCTATTACTCGTGTCCGAGCGTGATGACTTCTCTTCATATACATGTGTTGCGCACGTAGATCATACACATTGTATATGGGACCTACAGTTTAACGTCGATTCCGAACGGCTATATTTTTTTAGAGAAGTGTTCATGGCAAGAATATTCTTCGGTGGTTTGCCATTGCCTTCCGAGAGGAGAACGAGCGAATATAATTTTTCTAGCTCTACCGAGGATCGAACCCGGGAATTCGACTCAATAGACCAGTGCGCTGTCTACTAGGCCACGCTCGTCCTCGCAGTATAGAGTTCCTATAAAAGAGTTATGCGAGGTCTACAATGCGAATCGTGAGTCGTGAGTTGTAAGAAATGGACCAATCACAATCGAATTTGAGGAAATAATCGACTGTGATTGGTCAATTTCTTGCGACTCACGACAATACGACTCACATTGTAGACCCCGCATTAGGACACCGTTATACCCATACAGCACAAAAAGTTGAAACAACGTTGCTGAGACGTTGCAATGTTGAATGTTGAGGTATAAATATCTTTCTAACGTTGATAATCTATGTTGATTCAATCAACATTGATTCTTTATGTTGCTACAATATTGAAACAATTCATTGAACAAATTATTAATTTTTCGAAATTTAAATAAAAATATTGAAAAGAAATTTTCACAACACCTCCACGGAAAGTTCGGCTTTCCATGCCTGTAGGGGTGCGTTCAGATTCCTTACTCCGAGTAGAAATATTAACCCGATGCCGTTCAGATAGCATCCGAGTAAGTATTTTTCGACTCGATAGACTGCGTTCAGATCGCTGGGTTGAAGTAATCGAGTTAACTCTAGAGTCGAATTCTCAACCTACCATTTTTCATCGGTTAAGAAGTAACTCGGCGTGTTTCAGCGGTAAGTTTGAAATTGAGTGACGAGAGCGACGAGAGTGATTCAACATGAGTGACAATCAGATTAATGCTGCAGAAGCGGACCCGACTCGCCACGAATTGGTGAGGTCGGAAAATGGGGAGATTGTCCGTGCCGAGGGACACATTGTCGTGTTCGACAATATTGGTAAGTATATGACTCAAGTGTTGTGAACGGGAATTGCGAGGGAGAGGTTAGGTGTCGAACTAGCTCCTATTGGTTTTGTTGCAATAATCTTTCTCTGTTAACAGATAAAAATATGTACTGCGTTCTCGAAAATGAGAGAAATCTCCGGCTCTTCGGTCTCATACCAACTGCCTTACAATTTGATACAGGTTAGGTTATATATTATATGTATTGAATTTGGCTCATATAGGCCAGGTGATTCGTGACTGCTCCAATAGTTGAAAGGATTTACATTGTTCTTGTACGTTGCAGTTCCTGAAACGAGCATGTCATCATCAGAGACCTTAGGCTCACATCCGGACAGCCCGTACACGATCGACTCGTATCACGCGTTGCCAAGGAACCTGCTTCGCAGTCGCGACGAATCCATATCCATGCGGGGTCACAGTCCCTCACCCTGCGACAGCCTTCGCAGCAGCAGCACGCAATCGAAGAGGGTGACGGACCCTGCAACCGTGAGAGATAATTCTAGCCAATTGTTGTCCGTGCCGAGTCTCAGCTTGTCCTTGGAGAGGAGAGCTTCCGAAGGTACGGTCGCGCGAAACCGTCGCGATCCCGCCAGCCAGATCGCTCTGGCCGAGGAGATCATCAAGCTATCCGAGCACTTGCGCTCGATCGCCATGGAGTCGCGGGTGAATGAGGAAAATAACGGAGGCCCAATGGAAGCGCAGCGGTTCACCAGGAGGCCCGGTGATGTCGGGAATAATCGCGATACCTACTCGAGGAGTAATGTTAAAGTGACGTCTCACGTCGATAAAGAGACCAACGAGATCACGGAGAAACTGTCTAGTATCACTCGGCAGCGAAAGCTCAACGGAACGACCTTTCATAGTAGCCGCAGCTTTGACAGGCACAATCTCGATCCAAATTTCGGTAACGTGTTCGTGGCCCTGAGGAGAACGAGCATCGGCGATGGTGATATATCCGAGAGACATCCGACACACATCAGAACATATTTTTAGTATACATCAGTAAACTGCTCATAAATAAGTAGTGCAACTGTGACTCTGTTACTACGTTTACGCGAGCGTTACTTCTGTAGTAACTTACGATAATTCCTTCGCGTAAACGAGTGAATTATCGTAAGTTACTACAGAAGTAACGCTCGCGTAAACGTAGTATGTGCTTTGTACTTACCTGGAAGTGCCAATTAATTTGTGATAATTTTATGTGTACATTTTGTACCTGATACATGTGATTGTCATTATCCAAAGATATTTTTAAGAATTGTCTTATAGTAAGGTAAGATACAAAGAGTATTATCAAATTTTAATATTAATATTATTTTTGTTTCCTGTTTAGATATAGGTACTGTCCTAATATCAATATCTTTAATTTAAAAAAGAGAGAAAGATTGTCTACAGTTTATTCTGATTTCTCTAGTCTGTTTAGAGTATAAAAGAAGTTAATTTTGTTTCTTAATTATTATATTTTTAGTTCTGTTGCGAAAATGCGTCTTTTTCTACTTATAACTGATGTTTATAGAAGATGTTTGCAGAATAAAGAAATTTATGTTCATTTGTATATTATTTATTACAATCCTTGTTACAACTGTATTTATAGGTAAACAGTCGATCTGTCAATTATCTCTTACGAGAAGGGCCACAAGGTGGGCTCTCTTAGCTTCACCCTCTTGAAAGCGTATGTTGTTATTATCATCATCATCGTTCTCCCGTTCTTGTTGCCTTACAACTTCAAGACCTTCCTCAATAAAATCATCAACATTATCTTCTTCTACCTGGTCATCTTCTAGCCCATCCAGACAAATGTTGTGCAGCACACAACAAGCAAGAATAAAACTTGGAATTAAGTCCACCCTTTTCATATCTAAATGCTTCAGTCGTCGAAATCTTCCCTTCAGCAGTGCAAAAGAACGTTCAACGACTTGTCTTGACTGCGACAGTACTGTATTGAAACGCTTGTGTGCCTGAAAAAGAAAATTCACAATAGTTCAAAAGCACTGATAGGTACAGACAGTTCTGTTTAACAGACTCAAGATAAATTCTCAATGAAACTTACTCGTGTTAGGCGACCATTGTCAATGTAGGGAGGAATGCACCATGACAACACAGGGTATGCCTTGTCAGCTATGATGTATTTACCATTTGGGAAGAGAGCATTCACATTACGCTCTGCATCCAGAAACAAGTCAGAGTTCTGGAAAATGCGTCGATCACCCACTGAACCAGGGTAACCAGCAAAACAGTCAGTAAACCTCAGTTCTGAATCACACACTGCCTGAAGAACTACAGCATAATCTCTTTTTCTTGTCTTATAATGCAGTGAGTGTTCCTAGGGCACAAAACAGAAAAATATACCATATGAACAATACAGAAAGTATGATAATACATGTAATAAGATAAAAGATAAACCTTAGGAGCCTCAATGCTTATATTACAGCCATCAATCGCACCAATTACATTGGGCATATTGGAAAGACGCTGGAACTTTTGTTTCACAGAATCAAGATGATCTCCTGCTGGCCACTTAATGATATTTTTTGCCATGTCGTTGAGACCTGCAACAACGCGCTGGATGCTGGCATTCACAGATGACTTTGCGAGATCATGCTTCAGACCCACAGACCTGGTATAAGAACAGCACAATCAGCATTTATATTGAATATAAGCTGTTAGGTTACTAAATTCATGCATTCAATTTTATATAAATACATTACCTGAAAGAATCTGGTGTTGCTAGCAGCCACAGCGAAGCAAGCAATTGCGTACGAACAGGGATGCAAGGTTTATTACCAGTATCTCCTGCCAAAATAGGTCCAAGACGATTTTCTAGCAGTGCAAATGTGCTAGGCAGCATTCGATAATTTTCACGGAACTGTTTTGTATTAAATCTTGGGACTGTGTTTTCCACATAACCTTCAATTCGCACAGCTTTCCTCGACGGGCCACGTAGCCTTAGATGGGCTTCCAATAAAAATGCCTCGGCTAACTCGTCCTCCTCGTCATCACTTTCTAGCGTTGCACTGAACAATAATGTGAATAGTTGTTTGCTCGCATAAATAGCCGTAAGAATGGCATTTCTTCGGCCATCCATAACTTATGTAAGCGGCAGAATGTGACGACTAAAATGTCAAGTAGATATAATAAGAAAACTATTCTAACTGTTTTATACCAAACTCTTACACTTATTTGTATACCTCTCGCCGCTTTATTTAACCCAAAAAGCGACTCGGACCGTTCAGAGCCACAGCCTTACTCAGAGTAAATCGTTCGGGTTAGAGTCGAAACTCTAGCCAACTCAACCCCAGTCGTCGGGTTGGGAATCTGAACACACCCTAGAGGGGCGAAAGTGGCCAATTTCACGCTGGAAAGTTGATACTTTCCACCCTGTATAGCGGGCGGAAAGTTGTTACTCCCTAGGGAGGAAAATTGGTACCTTCTGCCCCGTATAGCGGGCAGAAAGTAAAGTAACGGGCAATACAAAATCAAGGAAATAATCCGATCTTCCAATTTGAAAATTGTAATGTAAATATTAAATTCATTAACTAATAAGACTTTTTCTTTGTAAAAATTATATTAATTTCAATAAATAAAAAAATAATTACTATTTCAAAAAAGTGTGCAAATTAGAAACTTGCACATTGCTTCCTCATCATTACAGATCGCTACCATTGCTATTGCTCCTATTTTATTTCGCTCACAAAGCTCCTCTATGAGGAAGCTTGTATTTTATTCGATGCATAATTATTAGTATTTATTAGTTTGGCTTCCTCATAGAGAAAGCTTTATGAAATAAACTATAGGATCAATGGTAGCGATCTGTAATAATGAGGAAGCAATGTGCAAGTTTCTAATTTGCACACTTTTTTTTAATTTTAAATTTAATCTTTTTATGAATTGATAGAGGGTTAGCTTAGTAGCACGAGTGGGGTTTTACAATCGACGCAATGTCAAATCAATGTTGACTTTGGGAGTTCAGGCTACATGGTCCATATATGGACTTAGAAAGGACTTAAGAATATAATAGAATTATAAATAGCCTGATATCTCAAAATTGGCGGAAATTAGAGCAACCACGGACATTTCTCAAAAAATTCAAAATTTTATAAAGAAAGAACCTTAATTTTTACCGATTATCGCCAAATTCAATACTAACCTTCTTTTAATAATATTCTATATAAAATTATATGTGTAACTTATACATGTAACTTTTTGAGCAGAAATCGGTAACTCCTTCACCGATCGTCGCCAAATTCAATACCTTCCTTAAATGATATTCTATCCATCAAATAATTTACACATTTTTTAAGTAGAAATCGGTAACCCTTTCACCGATCCTCGCAAAATTCAAAACAACTTTATTTTAATGATACTCAATATAAAATTACATGTACATCTTATATACTTTTTAAGCAGAAATCGGTAATCCCTTCACCGATCCTCGCCAAACTCAGAACAACCTTCCTTTAATGATACTCTATATATAGAGATTACATGTATAACTTGTCCACTTTTTAGGCAAAAATCGGTAACCCCTTCACCGATTCTTGCCAAATTCAACACCAACCTACCTTTAATGATACTCTATCCATAAAAAAAAATTAAGCTCAATATCTCAAAATTTGCGGAAATTAGAGTAATCATGTAAATTTTTTTAGATAGAAATCGGTAACCCCTTTATTATTAGCAATTTTTCTAATTCTATTTATATTCTTCAGTTTTTTCTACCCCTATTTCACATATAATTCTTTAAGATTTGGTTAATCAGTTCTTAAATTATAGAAATTTCGGTAAATTTGGCACATACATACATACATACACACACATACACACACGGCCATTTTTAAAAATTGCGATTTTCCGACGTTTTAGAACATTTTGAACACATTGGCATCAAAAACTAAAGAAACAATTTTTTCTTCGGTCTTTTCTACCCCTATCATACTATCACATATACTTTATATCATATATATATATATATATACTAGCTGGTTACCCGGGCTTCGCCCCGGAGGACATATGTAATAAGACACGCAAATACTCTCTCTCTCTCTCTCTCTTTCTCTCTCTCTCTCTCTCTCTCTCTCTCTCTCTCTCTCTCTCTCTCTCTCTCTCTCTCTCTCTCTCTCTCTCTCTCTCTCTCTCTCTCTCTCTCTCTCTCTCTCTCTCTCTCTCTCTCTCTCTCTCTCCCCCTTCCTCTCCCTCCCTCTCTCTCCCTCCCTTTCCCTCTCTCTCCCTCTCTTTCCCTCTCTCTCCCTCTCCTCTCCCCTCTCTCTCCCTCTCTCTCCTCCCTCTCTCCCTCTCTCTCCCTCTCTCTCCCCTCTCTCTCCCTCTCTCTCCCTCTCTCTCCCTCTCTCTCCCTCTCCTCTCTCTCTCCCTCTCTCTCCCTCTCTCTCCCTCTCTCTCCCTCTCTCTCCCTCTCTCTCACTCTCTCTCCCTCTCCCCTCTCTCCCTCTCTCTCCCTCTCTCTCCCTCTCTCTCCCTCTCTCTCCCTCTCTCTCCCTCTCTCTCCCTCTCTCTCCCTCTCTCCCTCTCTCTCCCTCTCTCTCCCTCTCTCTCCCTCTCTCTCCCTCTCTCTCCTCTCTCTCTCTCTCTCTCTCTCTCTCTCTCCTCTCTCTCCCTCTCACTCCCTCTGTCTTCTTCTCTCTCCCTCTGTCTTCCTCTCTCTCCCTCTTCCTCCCCCCTCCCTCCCTCCCTCCCTCTCCCACCCTCTCCCCCCCCCCCCCACCCTCTCCCTCCCTCTCCCTCCCTCTCCCTCCCTCTCCCTCCCTCTCCCTCCCTCTCTCTCCTTCTCTCTAAAGTTCAATTCCGTCGTATACAATTCTTTGAGATTCACTCAATTATTACCTAAAAAATTGGAAAAATTTCGTAACCGATTTCCAAAAAGATACCGGTTCCCAAAAAGATTGGTAACGAAAAACTATACAGTTTATAGCACTCCCCTTGAAATTCTACCCCTGTTTTATATACAATTCTTTAAAATTTGATCAATTATTTCCCGAAAAATTCGAAAAACTTTTGATACCGGTTTCCAAAAAGATCGGTAACGAAAAATTATACACTTTATGGCACTCCCCGCGAATTTCCCGAAAAATTCGAAAAACTTTTGATACCAGTTTCCAAAAAGATCGGTAACGAAAAATTATACACTTTGTGGCACTCCCCGGGTAATTCTATACCCCTGTTTTATATACAATTCTTTAAAATTCGTTCAATTATTTCTCAAAAAATTAGAAAAATTAAAAAAAGCGGTTTCCAGACAATCGGTAACAAAAAACTATACACACAGTGACACTTCCCGGGAAATTCTACCCCTATTTCATATACTTTTGGTAAAAATTCGGTCCATTGGTTTCCGAGATCATCGAACACAAATCTATACTATTATTATAAAGAGACTGAGTTTGTCAGTTTGATTGTTTCTCGAAAAATTAGAAAAATTAAAAAAAGCGGTTTCCAGAAAATCGGTAACAAAAAACTATACACACAGTGACACTTCCCGGGAAATTCTACCCCTATTTCATATACTTTTGGTAAAAATTCGGTCCATTGGTTTCCGAGATCATCGAACACAAACAATCAAACTGACAAACTCTGTCTCTTTATAATAATAGTATAGATATATATATATATATACTTCATACTATAATATAAAACCCGACTGTTTGCCTGTCTGTCTGTCTGTCTGTCTGTCCGTCTGTCCGCGAACTACTTATTCGTTAGTGGACCAAAGAGCATCGGCAAAAAATGCCCGTTTTCGGTACCTCGATTTTTGAAACTTTTTTTATGCCAAATGGTTACTTATGATGACCCAATAATCCCTGCAAAATTTTAAGAGGAGCATACGCCCCGTTTAAGAAATATAGGGGGTCAAAGTTGACCATTTCCAATCAAAAAATATAGCAGCTTCACATTTATACTCCAATAATAATGTCCAAAAAATTCAGCCGAAATAGTTCTTTTAAGATTTTTGGCTGCTGATTACGAATCTGAAGTCAGATTTTTAAAATTCAAAATGGCGGATCCAATATGGCGGACTGATTTTTTCAAAATTCATCGGATTCACTTGAAACTCGTTACTCGGGGGTTTTTGGGGTCGCTGATTACGAATCTGAAGTCAGATTTTAAAAATTCAAAATGGCGGATCCAATATGGCGGACTGATTTTTCTTAAATTTATCGGATTCACTTGAAACTCGTTACTCGGGGGTTTTGGGGGTCGCTGATTACGAATCTGAAGTCAGATTTTAAAAATTCAAAATGGCGGATCCAATATGGCGGACTGATTTTTCTTAAATTCATCGGATTCACTTGAAACTCGTTACTCGGGGGTTTTGGGGGTCGCTGATTACGAATCTGAAGTCAGATTTTAAAAATTTAAAATGGCGGATCCAATATATCCAACAAAGGCAAGATGTAATAATCCAACCAACGAAGGCAAGATGTAATCGACAATCCAGCCAGCAAAGGCAAGTTGTAATAATCCAACCAACGAAGGCAAGATGTAATGCATAATCCAGCCAGCAAAGGCAAGTTGTAATAATCCAACCAACGAAGGCAAGATGTAATGCATAATCCAGCCAGCAAAGGCAAGTTGTAATAATCCAACCAACAAAGGCAAGATGTAATCGACAATCCAGCCAGCAAAGGCAAGTTGTAATAATCCAACCAACAAAGGCAAGATGTAATCGACAATCCAGCCAGCAAAGGCAAGATGTAATAATCCAACCAACAAAGGCAAGATGTAATGCCAAATCCAGCCAGCAAAGGCAAGATGTAATAATCCAACCAACGAAGGCAAGATGTAATCGACAATCCAGCCAGCAAAGGCAAGATGTAATAATCCAACCAACAAAGGCAAGATGTAATGCATAATCCAGCCAGCAAAGGCAAGATGTAATAATCCAACCAACAAAGGCAAGATGTAATCGACAATCCAGCCAGCAAAGGCAAGTTGTAATAATCCAACCAACAAAGGCAAGATGTAATGCATAATCCAGTCAGCAAAGGCAAGATGTAATAATCCAACCAACAAAGGCAAGATGTAATCGACAATCCAGCCAGCAAAGGCAAGATGTAATAATCCAACCAACAAAGGCAAGATGTAATCGACAATCCAGCCAGCAAAGGCAAGATGTAATAATCCAACCAACAAAGGCAAGATGTAATGCATAATCCAGCCAGCAAAGGCAAGATGTAATAATCCAACCAACAAAGGCAAGATGTAATCGACAATCCAGCCAGCAAAGGCAAGATGTAATAATCCAACCAACAAAGGCAAGATGTAATGCCAAATCCAGCCAGCAAAGGCAAGATGTAATAATCCAACCAACGAAGGCAAGATGTAATCGACAATCCAGCCAGCAAAGGCAAGATGTAATAATCCAACCAACAAAGGCAAGATGTAATGCCAAATCCAGCCAGCAAAGGCAAGATGTAATAATCCAACCAACGAAGGCAAGATGTAATGCATAATCCAGCCAGCAAAGGCAAGATGTAATGCCAAATCCAGGATGGAATGGAATGTTAATGAAATGATGATCTGCTGATCGTCTTTTGTTTTCAGGGTTTCGTAACTCTAGGCCGAACTGTTTAAAACGAGACTCAGTCCGCTCGACGCTCACCGCTCCTAGGTAGAATATAGGTCCAATGTAAGGAAAAATAGGTCCATTGTAGGATAAAATAGGTTCTATGTAGGTTTAATGTAGTGACAAAGAAGATTTAGTGTTGGTTAAAAGTTAGTTCACCGTTAGATTCGTGATCAACGACCCCAAAAACCCCCGAGTAACGAGTTTCAAGTAAATCCAATAAATTTTGAAAAAATCAGTCCGCCATATTGGATCCGCCATTTTGAATTTCTCTAAACTGACTTCAATTTCGTAATCAGCGACCCCAAAAACCCCCGAGTAACGAGTTTCAAGTGAATCCGATAAATTTAAGAAAAATTCGTCCGCCATATTGGATCCGCCATTTTGAATTTTTAAAATCTGACTTCAGATTCGTAATCAACAGCCAAAAATCTTAAAAGAACCATTTTGGCTGAATTTTTTGGACATTATTATTGGAGTATAAATGTGAAGCTGCTATATTTTTTGATTGGAAATGGTCAACTTTGACCCCCTATATTTCTTAAACGGGGCGTATGCTCCTCTTCAAATTTTGCAGGGATTATTGGGTCATCATAAGTAACCATTTGGCATAAAAAAAGTTTCAAAAATCGAGGTACCGAAAACGGGCATTTTTTGCAGGGGGCTTGCCGATGCTTTTTTTACCAAAAGTATATGAAGTAGGGGTAGAATTTCCCGGGGAGTGTCCATAAAGTGTATAATTTTTCGTTACCGATTTTTTGGAAACCAGTTCCGAATTTTTCCAATTTTTCGGGAAATAATTGACCGAATCTTAAAGAATTATATATGAAATAGAGGTAGAAAGAACTAAAGAATGTAATAGAATTAGAAAAATTGCTAATAGTAAAGGGGTTTCCGATTTCTGTTAATAAAAAATGTACGTGATTGCTCCAATTCCCGCAAACTTTGAGATATTAAGCTGAATTTTTTTTATGGATAATTTTTATGGATAATTTTTTGTTACCGATTTTTTGGAAACCGGTTTGAAAATTATTCAAATTTCGAGAAATAATAAGTATTAATTGACCGATTTTCTTAAAACCAGTACCAAAATTTTTTTAATTTTTGGAGGATAAGTTTAATTTTTTATTAATGGATCAATTTTCTTGAAATTAGTGACAAAATTTTTCTAATTTTTTGTTGATGATTTTGATGAAACTGGTACCAAAAGATTACTAATTTTATGGGGATGGCTATTATGGGGTTGAAAATTGGAGGTTTTATGGGGTTTTATTGATGGGTGAGTTTGGGGAGAGGGGAATGGATTTTCAGCCCGCGCGAAGCGCGGGCGAAAAATTTAGTTTCATATATAATTCTTTAAAATTTGATTGATTAGACCTATAGCTTTATATCCGATCAAAGGTCCATATACGAGGTTTATGAAAACAAAGCTTCCTCTATGAGGAAGCAAAAAGGATCGGTTGCTCAGTGTCCAGAGAAAGAAACGGACGTTGAGTAACCTATCTCTTTTTTTCTTCGTGCTCGGCTTCTAACAAGGGAACGGTCGGGGGTGTCCGAGACCGATTTGGATGCGCTTTGGATATGTTGTTGAGCATCAAAAAATATTAGACTCGTATTTTTTTTTTGCGGCTTATCTCGACGTTTAGGGGTTGAAACAACCCCTCGAAAATAACGGATTTTATAGTTTTTAGCGAATATCTTCGAAAATATAAGGCGTATGAAAAAAAGTTTGGTACAAAAGGTTTATGGCTTTTTGTGCTCTTTACAATGGCGTAATCAGATTTTTCAAATTTGTCACATTTTTTAATTTAACCCCACCCCCACCTATTATTTTTGCCAAATATAACAATTTTTCCAACGCAAATTTAAGAGCGTCAAATGCCAAATACATCCATGTGTATTTTTATTATGATACCATTATTAGATTTTTGGCAAGACGAGATGATATGTGGTATAGGCGTCGCGCTGTAGGTAGGTGTTGCGTTATTTCTGTTCAAGTTGCGCCGTACGCTTAAAAATTTCCATTTCAACTTCGGGATGACCGAAAGCGCTGATGCGAAGGCCAGCGCAAGGCTATTTCGAGAGTCCTGGACTAGCAACGGAATGTCGACTCCGATATTATAAATACCACCGCCGAATTGTAAGATCGAGCGGGCAGTCACAAGTTTAAACGTGCGTCACATTAACCGCTACAATAATACACTATCCCAATTATAACTCCGGGACAACCGAAAGCGCTGATGCGAAGGTCAGCACTAGGCGCTGACAGCGAGGAGTTTACGCTATTTCGATAGCGTTAGCACGAAAATAAATAAGCAGGAAGTCCGGAAGGTTATATGGAGTAGGGGAAAGCCTTCGCGCGTTCTGAAGGAAGGCACGGACGGACGGCAGATAGATTTGAGTCGCTGAGCGAGAAGTACATAACATAATTTGGAGAGAGAGAGAGAGAGAGGTGAATAGTTGAAAGCAGTGAAAGTTGCAGAAAGTAGCATTATTACATTGTATGGATTAAACTTCATTCTGAAAGATATTAAAATTAAATATTTGTCTCGAACTTTAATTATATAAATAAATACGCACTTTATAATTAATGGAGTGGTCTTTGTTAGGTTTGATACCGTCTCTTTCCAATTTGCGACTGCCCGCCCGATACAATTCGGCGGTATTTATAATGTCGGAGTCGACATTCCGTTGCTAGTCCAGGACTCTCGAAATAGCCTTGCGCTGGCCTTCGCATCAGCGCTTTCGGTCATCCCGGAGTTGAAATGGAAATTTTTAAGCGTACGGCGCAACTTGAACAGAAATAACGCAACACCTACCTACAGCGCGACGCCTATACCACATATCATCTCGTCTTGCCAAAAATCTAATAATGGTATCATAATAAAAATACACATGGATGTATTTGGCATTTGACGCTCTTAAATTTGCGTTGGAAAAATTGTTATATTTGGCAAAAATAATAGGTGGGGGTGGGATTAAATTAAAAAATGTGACAAATTTGAAAAATCTGATTACGCCATTGTAAAGAGCACAAAAAGCCATAAACCTTTTGTACCAAACTTTTTTTCATACGCCTTATATTTTCGAAGATATTCGCTAAAAACTATAAAATCCGTTATTTTCGAGGGGTTGTTTCAACCCCTAAACGTCGAGATACGCCGCAAAAAAAACACGTGTCTAATGTTTTTTGATGCTCAACAACATATCCAAAGCGCATCCAAATCGGTCTCGGACACCCCCGACCGTTCCCTTGTAAGTATTGCTGTGAGCATATTCCAGTATAGCTATCACAGAAGAAAAGGACATTCTCATTTAGAGAATATCTTTATTTTTGACATGTAAATCTTAAAATGAGATTATATATATATAGCGTAAAACAAAGATAAATTACGCACGCACACACACACACACACACACACACACACACACACACACACACACACACACACACACACACACACACACACACACACACACACACATCAAAGCATTATATATATAATTCAATAAAGAAAAATATATTCTTATTATTCAAAAATAATTTTTATTGATAATGAGGTTTTAAAACCGAATCTGCTGTTCACTTTACTACCACCTCATTACTAGATATCTTGTATATGATATTGTATAGGGGCAATTTCTTGTCGTTTAGACAAACTTTATTTTTTATTAAAAAAAAAACAATGCAAAAATTAATCTTTTAAGGTAAACGTCCCAATAGCCAACCATGTCCCAGTTCCCAACCACTAAGGGGAATATTCCACCTAATTAAGAGATTTTTCGATAAAAATTAATAAATAACCAATTAATTGAGTTCTACGATTTATAATCTATGCATAGGACAACGGTTAAAATAATCCTTGCGCTCTTGGTAGTAATTTTTTCGAGTTTCTTGAGAGTGCACGCGCTGCCCCGGGAAACGAAGCGCATCTGTAAGCCAGTTTGTTAAGAATTGACGAAGTTCAATTGTAACTATGTCGCCTTCATTTTTTATATATATTGAACAAGTTATAGCTTTTTATATTAAGGAAGATGTAGAGAATGCAAATCTAGGGTCGAAATTTAGTTAGAATTGCCGATAAATTGTTAATTTGCATGGTTGGATACTCGGACGTTTCAACCGTATGGTGTACCAATAGCGAACCAAGTGGCTGGATACTGGTACAACCAGGCGATCGGGTAATGTCCCAATTGCCGGACGCAACGAACTCAGCGGCCATAACCTTGATGGAAATTAACACGAACGATCAGCATTGACGCGCGGCATTGTTTACTAGTGTGCTTAAAGTGTGTTTAAAATTACGCTAAACTGAGGCGATTATTCGCAGTAAGTATGATATCTAACATTTTACAAATTTGGCTTCGTCGAACGAGTTCGTTATCGCTATTATGTAGTCAGCAGATTGTTCACATTGGAAAAGTCTTGAACGTAACCTCTAAAAAAAGTTGTCTCTGCTTTCATTTGCGACTGGTTGGTAATAGGGACATCGAGTGGCCGGATATCGGGACATAACAAAAAACTGATGACCGGGTACTGGGACACATCGAGTGGCCCGGTATCGGGACATAACCAAAAACTGATGGCCGAGTACTGAGACATTTCCTTTTCTCGCATTTTCCGAAAAAATCAAATCAACTATTACCGATGGAACTAATTATTGGATGGTTTCCAGAAACTAGAGAATCCAAGCTTTCGTTTCGTCGTATCCGCTTATAAATAAGATTTGTTAATATATATAAAAATTCAATTTCAATTTTCCAGGCGTCTTAAATGGTCCGCTATTGGGACGTTTACCTTATGATGTATACAAACATCAGAGATTATACAAGAGAAAGAAAACATATATGTGGACACATGTTTTATATATAAATATATATTTATACATGTTTTTGAAAAATTTTTTATCGAGTTTATATATCGAAAATTCTAGAATGTAAAGCAAAAATACTTTTATTTCGACATTTAATTAAAAAATTTTTAAATAGATTAAAAGAACGGAATGAAGAATTGGAAGGTAACTTAGAAGATATGAATTGTTTCATCAAAGCTTTGCAAGAAGAAAAAACGCAAGAAATATCCAATTTAAAATCACAAATAACTTCCTATGTTATCAAAATAAAAGAATATAAACATCAATTGATTACTCTTGAAAAATCTAAGATTGATGACAAATTCACTCATACTGCGACAGCTATAAACATAGAAGAAAAATATAAAAACATGCGACTCATGCTCACTTCGCAAATTAAATATTTGGGTAATTATTTCTTAATATTTTATATGATTATTCTGTTTAACAAAAAAGGCACAAAACGACTATAGTCACAGACAGCACATAAAACTAATGGCCAGTCTACAATGAGTCGTTAGTCGTTAGTCAGATGTCGGAAGAAATAGTCATAAGTGTATCGTAAGGCAATCGGAAATCTGTAATCGGTGATCGTAAGAGATGGCATTTGGCCAATCGCTTACGATCGCCGATTACAGACTTCCGATCGTCTTATGATACGTTTATGACTTTTTCCGACTTTCTTCCGACATCTGACTAACGACTATCCATACAGCACAAAATATTTTAAAAATATTTTTTAGGAAGATTAAAATAATTCACAAAAATATTTTCAGAATGTTTCTATGTCCGCCAGATCATGTCAGAAAAATTTTTTCAAAAATATTTTAAAAAAATTGCAAATAAATATATTCAATAATATTTGTAAAATCTTTTAGAAATTGTTCAGGAATCGCGAAATATCTCTCTCCCCATCCGTTGATTTCGAGCGTTAGATTGTATTGCTCGCCGTGTTTTCGTTCCTGTTGTTGATCTGCGAGACCTTGTTGGACCCGACGTATTCCGCGACAGCTACCTGTTACCCGAATTTCTCCTCGGAAATACTCGCGTTATTCGGCGAACCTTCCCTCTCTTCGCGCGCTCGCAATTACCGCCTAGATACCTATTGTGAATACCGCTCGCCTCAGAACTTCTCGCTACCTTGACACAGTAACACATTAAATTTTCGATACCACCAATACCGCATTTCTTCGTAGTCGTTCCTCTCACCAATACCTTGATTGCCGAGTCCTTTTTACAAGGCTGTACCAGCCAACCGCGCCCGCGAATCGAAACCCGATCGCGGAGTGCACATTTTGGTCCTTCGAGCCGGATTCGGAGTCAAGAAGAAGATTATCGATTACGACCGTCGAAGGGCAGAGTGACGATACCCGTTCACCATGGCACCCGTATCAGAAGAGCTCATGGCAAAGCAGAACCAACTGATGGGCTCAATAGCTCGCGCCCTGACCAATTTCAAAAAACTGGGTCAAGCCAAGATGACAAAGGCGGTGGCGCAGGCCCGAATCACAGCCCTCAAGGAGAAGTTCTCTGAATCACGGGACTTGGATGCGCGGATCCGGGCATCCCTCGACGTCAGCACGGCCAAGGATCTGCCTTACTTCTCCGCCGACTTTTTCCAATCCTGTGAGGACCATTTCGACGAGGCGCTTGACTACATGTCCGAGGTACTGGCCAAGGTTTCTGACATGGACGCGGTCGACCTTAACGTAAGTCACGCTTCAGATTTCATCCACCGTCCGACGCCTCAGCTTCCGCGGATCAACCTACCGACCTTCAACGGATCTTTCGACCGCTGGGAAAGCTTTCGCGATCGTTTTAAATCGATGATTATCGACAATCGCAATATTTCTAATGTAGATCGGATGCATTATCTCTGCTCAAGTTTAACGGGAGATGCAAGTAGCGCGCTCAACCATCTCGCGATTACCGACGCGAATTTTACCGTGGCATGGAATATCATTACGTCGCGTTATGAGAACAAACGTCGGTTGATTAACGGTCATTTGCAAACGTTATTTTTGTTGCCACAGCTCGCGTCCGAAACCTTCAAAGACCTTCAGAATCTGCGTGACAAAGCGAATGCCTCAGTTCAAGCGCTCAAAAATCTCGATCGTCCCGTCGATACGTGGAGCGATATCCTCGTATTTCTGATCTCGCAAAAATTAGACAAATTTTCCCGGAAAGCGTGGGAATTACAGTTGAGCGAGACCGTCGATTACCCGACATATGACGAGTTGGATAAATTTTTAAAATCGCGTATACGTGCTTTCGAGGCGATCTCGCCTCCGAAATCCGAGACATCTCAACCGTCGTCTAAATCGAAATCGATCGCTTCTCATTCGACAACCACTGCGAACCTTGCGTGCCCGCTGTGCAAATCCTCGCACTTACTATATCATTGTCCGTCATTCTTAGCGTATACTCCGTCGCAACGATACGAATATGTAAAGAAAGAGAATCGTTGTATCAATTGCTTCGGGTGTAAACATTCGATGAAGGATTGTAAAAGCGCGCGATCCTGCAAAACGTGTCATAAGCGACATCACACCCTACTGCATTTCACGGACGATGCAAAGCAGGCTAGAGTAGAGTCCGCTCCTACCGTCGAATCAACGAGTACCGAGCTACCGAAATCGACAGCTAACGAAATCGCGTCTCATTTAATTTCGAATACGATGACGCCGAAGTCAACCGTACTTTTGGCAACCGCTCGAGTTCATGTTTACTCTCCACAAGGTCGCTTCGTTTATGCCCGCGCTTTGCTCGACCAAGGTTCCGTCGCGACTTTAATTTCGGAAAATATCGCTCAGCGGTTGCGTCTCGCGAAAGTGAAGCAAACTACCCGTATTACCGGAATCGGAGAATCGCAATCGTTGTCGCATTCTGCCGCACATATTTGTGTAACCGCCTCTTTCGGCGACAAACCTGCATTCTCGACGACCGCGTATATAGTCACATCGCTGTCAAAGTACGCACCGAATCGCGTTCAATCGACGTCACAATGGGCGCACATCTCTGACCTAACGCTAGCGGATAGGAATCCCATGAGCTCTGATCCAATCGATGTAATTATCGGAGCTGATTTATACGGCATGCTTATATTAGACGGTGTCCGTAAAGGAAATGCAAGCGAGCCTATCGCGCAAAATACCGCTTTCGGCTGGATACTTTCCGGGCCTATCGCTCCAGCTCAATCCCTCCATCCCGATTCCGTTCACATTCATCACGGAACAATCCTTGAAAACCTGGATCTCGATCTTCGCCGCTTCTGGGAGATCGAGGAAGTCCCTCATAAAACGCATTTAAGTCCCGAAGAGCAACAGTGCGAAGAGCATTTCGCCGCTACTCATTCTCGCACGCCGGAGGGGCGATACGTCGTTCGGCTACCGTTCAAAACCGCCCCCCCTATAGATCTTGGCGAATCCCGCTTTACCGCGTTAGCAAGTTTAGTTCGCTCGGAGCGTCGACTTCTGCGCGAACAAAATAAAGCCGCGTTATATCGCGAATTCCTCGACGAATACGAGAAGCTCGGTCATATGACGAAAGTTAGCGATACCGACTCACAATCGAGTCACTCTCAAGTCTATTATATTCCGCACCACGCTGTCTTTCGTGAGAGCAGCGTCACCACTCAGCTTCGGGTCGTATTTAATGCTTCCTGCGCTACATCGAACGGTACCTCGTTGAACCATCATTTGCTAATCGGTCCTAAGCTACAAAGGGATCTTGCCGCCGTCATTCTGTTATGGCGTCAGCATCAGTTTGTCTTTACTGCCGACATCGCTAAAATGTACCGGCAAATTCTAATCGATAATCGCGACGTAGACTACCAACGAATTCTCTGGCGCTCGTCGCCCTCCGAGCCAGTCGCGGATTACCGGTTGCTCACCGTAACATACGGTACTGCCTCCGCCCCGTACCTCGCGCTTCGCGTCCTGCTACAGCTCGTAAAGGATCACGGAGACGAATTTCCGTTGGCCGCTCTAGTTTTGCTTCTCTTAACGTACGTCGACGACTGTACGTTCGGAGCGGACAACCGTGAACTCGCGCTTAAAATTCGCGATCAGTTGATTGCTCTCTTGGCAAAGGGCGGCTTCCGGTTACGCAAATGGGCAAGTAATTGTCCCGAGTTGCTTTCCGACATTGATCCCTCAGATCATGGTCTCGCGCGCGATAAGGATCTACACGCCGACGAGCCTCTAAAGATATTAGGCGTCGCGTGGAATCCCGAAAGCGATTCTTTCCACTTCCGCGTAACGACCCCACCGAACCCGGGGCAGACGAAACGTGCGGTGCTTTCCACTATCGCTAAATTGTTCGACCCGTTAGGATGGGTGACCCCCGTTATCGTTGTCGCGAAAATATTCATGCAACGCCTATGGGCCCTAAAATGCGATTGGGACGACGTGTTGCCCGGTGATCTCCTAGAACAATGGCGCGAATATCACAGTCAATTACCGCGTCTCAAACTTATATCGATTCCTCGCTGGACAAACTACGGTTCTAACATCGCTGATTGTGAGATTCACGGGTTTTCGGATGCGTCGACAAAGGCTTACGCCGCGGTCGTATATCTCCGTCTCGTACCGAGAAACGGCCCCGTTATCGTTTGCATACTCGTCGCGAAATCAAAGGTCGCTCCAATCAAAACAATAAGCGTACCGCGACTCGAGCTTTGCGGCGCGTTACTGCTCGCACAGTTGATGTCCTTCGTTCTTTCGAATCTCGACATTCCCAATCTCCGATATCACTGTTGGATAGATGCACGTATTGTATTAGCGTGGCTCAAGCAGTCTCCATCACGATGGAAAGTTTTCGTTGCTAATCGAGTAGCCAAAGTGCAACAGCTTTTACCGAAAGCAATCTGGCACCATGTTCCGACGGCGGATAATCCCGCCGACTGCGCATTTCGCGGTTTGCGCCCTAGTGAACTTGCCGATTGCGCCCTGTGGTGGTCGGGGCCCTCCTGGCTTAAAAAATCCCCTGAGCACTGGCCGACGTCATGCTCGTCGCCAATCGAATCTGAAATATCACGGGAAAACCGAGTCGTCGTGCACGCTTGCGTCGCGCGTGCTATCGAACCGTGGGATCTCGCGACTCGCTATTCCTCGTGGACTAAGCTTCTGCGCGTGACGGTGTATCTCATGCGGTTCGCCAAGATCCTTCGTTCTCGCCTCAATTCCATACCGGATAGCAGTGCGGAGGTCAATCTATCGCTCGCATTAGCTCCACGCGAAATTCAAACTGCCAAGATCTTTTGGCTCAAGGAGATTCAGGGTGAAACATTTCCGCAAGAAACTGCGAGTCTAAAAGCAAACAGTCGCGTTTCCAAATCAAGCTCACTTGTCGCGCTTAACCCGTATCTCGACACCGATGGCCTCATACGAGTCGGAGGGCGGCTTCAAAAGTCCGATCTCCCCGATTCAGCCAAACATCCAATCGTCCTGCAGTCTCATCCTTTGTTATCTCTCATCATATCGCATGCTCACCATACCACACTCCACGGAGGCCCGCACATTACCCTCGCTCACCTCCGTACTGAATTCTGGATTTTGCGCGCTAAAGCAACCGTACGAGCGGTTCTATACCGCTGCGTTAAATGCGCTCGCGAAAAGGCTATCGTCCCGGCGGAACTCATGGGCAACTTACCAGACGTTCGAGTTAATCGATCTTCGCGAGCTTTCGAACATACCGGAGTCGATTATGCCGGACCGATACTCGTACGATCTGCGAAAGGACGCGGTCATAAAGCTCACAAAGCCTACATCGCCTTATTCATTTGCATGACAACGAAAGCGATTCACCTCGAGTTAGTAAGCGATTACAGCTCGGCAGCTTTCCTCGCGGCGTTTACCAGATTTACAGCTCGACGCGGACGTCCACATAGCATGTACTCCGATAATGGTACGACATTTCAGGGCGCCGAACGAGAGCTCGTCGCCGCTTGTAACGCTGCCGTGCGCGATCCCAATTTTTTGAACCGATTAGCAGGCGATCAGATAGCGTGGCATTTCCTCCCTCCTGCGGCTCCACATTTCGGCGGATTATGGGAGGCAGGAGTCCGTAGCGTCAAATATCACTTAAAGCGATGCGTAGGCTCCCACACGCTGACGTACGAGGAGATGAATACGCTATTGTGCCAAGTCGAAGCATGTTTAAATTCGCGGCCGATTTCATCAATGTCCGAGAGTCTCGACGATTATAGCGCCCTTACGCCCGGTCATTTTTTGATCGGTGCCAATCTTGTCGTAATTCCGGAACCGAGCGTGCTCGACATCGCTGAGAATCGGCTTTCGCGTTGGCAACTCGTACAAAAAATTACTGAAGGTTTTTGGAGGTCTTGGGTGAGCGACTACTTGCATACGCTCCAACAACGCCCGAAGTGGCGCGTTATCCACAACCTGGCCAACGTTGGTCAGATCGTTCTCTTACGTAATCCGCTCGCCCCCCCCAAGTCATTGGGAACTCGGACGTATTACCGTCTGTCATCCCGGGAATGATGGGCTGACACGCGTCGTTACCGTCAAAACCGCACGCTCCGAATATAAGCGACCCATTGTCAAGCTGTGTTTCCTGCCGATCGATATCAATATCGAAACCGAAAAGGAAGCGGTCAAGGCGGGCGGTTCGCGGCCGTGATGCGACCCATCTCCCGGTCACGACACCGAGATGTATGTACATATGTATCAATATAAAGCGCCAATGTATTTAGAATTAATTTTCATTGTATAAACTCTGTCTTTAGATTTAAGTTTATTATGTATTTAGACGTAAGTCCTCACTGTATTATAATTCTCGTTTTGAATGTAAGCATTCGAGGCGGGCGGTATGTTCAGGAATCGCGAAATATCTCTCGCCCCATCCGTTGATTTCGAGCGTTAGATTGTATTGCTCGCCGTGTTTTCGTTCCTGTTGTTGATCTGCGAGACCTTGTCGGACCCGACGTATTCCGCGACAGCTACCTGTTACCCGAATTTCTCCTCGGAAATACTCGCGTTATTCGGCGAACCTTCCCTCTCTTCGCGCGCTCGCAATTACCGCCTAGATACCTATCAAGAGACACGGTAGTGTCTCGCGCCAAGTACACGCGGAGCGAGACCGACCGTGACTCTTTTACGCGACGCGACGAGTTGCGAGTACTCGAGATGTTGAGATCTCGATAACGAGTGAACGGATCAAGTTCTAAGTAGGCTTAATCGATAGCTTGGGGTCGAATTAGGGGGGGGTTTCTCTTATAATATTTCCGCTACGTGCCCTACGAGCGGAGATATTGCGACGCAAAGTCCAAATGTGAAAATTTTTATTTAAGATACGTCGTTCAGATACGTCGACCGTCTCTCATGCCATGGCATCATTTCATTGGCTGGAATCGCGTCCTTTTCACTTTTTCGACACTGGCGGTGCCACTAGTATCGCCAGTTTCTCGATGTATACGTGTGTGTAAACTGCGCGCAGTGCAGACCAGTGCAGACAGTGCGTTTAGCGCGCTGTCACCTGTCACAGTCAGTTATAACCTATAACACGGTATATTGTCCCACGTCAAGTACGCGCGGAGCGAGACCGACCGTGACTCTTTACGCGACGCGACAATTTATATTTTTTCTGATTCAAGGTAATTGTTTTATTTACATGTAATTATCCTATTATTATACGACGCGAAGCGAAACCGCACCGTGACTCTTTTACGCGACTAAGTGCATGTGACAGGAATTATAATAGTTTACAACTCTTGATAAGTCAAAGAATAATAGTTTACGTTTACGTGAGTATTACTTCTGTAGTAACTTATACGAACGATATCATCGTAGTTACTATAAAATCTCCCGTTTATGCGGAGGAATTATCGTATCGTTCGTAAGTTACTACAGAATTAAGTAACGTTCGCGTAAACGTAGTATAGGTTAGATTACCGATTTCGGCGATTTCTTACAAAATTTTACATAAAACGCGAGATTCACTTATAGGAGCTTTCCAGCAAGCGACACAAGTCGACACAGGTATCGTTTTGTCTTTGTTACTCATTGCCAAAAAGGAAAGATACCCAGATAGCAATGCCTGATGATCAGATTTCATCACGTCATGATCTTCTGATATTGATCGAAATGTGATGTATGTCTTGTGATCATATTGTGATGATACACATCATGAGTACAAGTTAACATGTATATGAGGAAATATATGAGCTCAGATATTGACGTTACTTAGCCAACTCATGATAATCACATGCTGACCCTGGTGGAAATAATTTTACAACAATTACCGCGAGCGCTAGTACCGCACGCTGCCGCGACGCGGCTATACCACGCGTCACTTTCTCATAATCAAAAATCATCACGCGCTAGTATAAGAGGCAAGCTTGTGAGAAGCCTAATTACAATGTTCTTTGCTGCAGATCAGCTTAAGTGATACCTCTGGTATCACATAGTGCAGAGGTCTGCGAAGCAATTTTTGATAAATTGTTGGATACGTCTTACTTATTTATTTACATGTTTTTAAATAATTTTATTAAGTATGAAATATTTAAAATTGTTGTCATTTCTTGAGCTTTATATGCACACAATATGCAGTATTTCATTGAACATTTATGTGTTCATTATGTCACTATTTTGTAAACTTTTATAGATTTCATAACATGTCTGCATTCTGAGCAACATATGAGCCCGCATCTGTGTCTATTCTTGCCATCATGTTTTTAATAAACGTGAGTACAATATGTACTCAGAACAAACACATTTTGCTATCTGGGTAGAACGACGTTTGTGTCGGCTTGTGTCACTTGCTGGAAAGCTCCCTATGTATGCAAGTTTAACGCCTATTGAGTTAATATGAAATAATTTTCCTAAATGTAATAAAAATAACACGATGTTATATATGCGGTTTGCCGTGATTATATATATATATATATATATATATATATATATATACACATGTGATTTCTGCCCAGTGCTCTGAAGGTTATGTGATTTTTGCCCAGTGCTCTGAATGTCATCTAGTCATACATATCATGCTTTGATACAAGGAACGTGAAAAAGAGCAGGAAAAGAAAAGAACAAACAGAAGAGACAGATTCAAGCTTTGTCTTTTAATCTGGATGAAGACAATGCCGAAAAATCCCCGCAGTCAGAAAATGAGCAATCTGATGGCCTCGCGATTAAGAAGATTAAGAAAAATCCAGATGTAGATACAAGTTTCTTGCCAGATAGGGAAAGGAAGGAGGAGGAAAATAAACTTAAGGAAGAATTGAGGCAAGAATGGGCTAGAAAGCAGAACGCGTTGAAGGAAGAAGAAATTGAGATCACATTCAGTTATTGGGATGGATCTGGCTATCGTCGGAGTGTTATAATGAAGAAAGGTGAATGTCTCAGTGATTTAGAGAATTTTTAAGTTATTAAAATACTCCAGTGTCACTTTTGGAGTAACATTGGCGTGATATATAATGTTCTACTGCATAAATTAAATTTTCACATACAGGTAATTCTATCTATCAGCTTCTTCAGAGATGTTTAGAAGTTCCGAAGCGTGAATTCAGCGAGCTTAAAACAGTAATGGTAGATCAGTTAATGTATGTCAAGGAGGATCTTTCTTATATTACCGCACCATTATACGTTTTACGATTTTATTGTAACTAAGGTAAAGATACTAAGTGATAAAACTTATGAAGCAATATCACAATGTTGGCATGTTATTTTAATGTATGTAATATTGCGATTAGGCACAAGGAAAAAGCGAACCTCTGTTCACATTTGACGTTCACGATGATATTCGTGTTATGCACGATGCTTCTGTCGAAACCGAGGAATCACATGCCGGAAAAATTTTACTTAGGTATTTATCATTAAAAGAATACTTTGTATAATTCTCTTTTATGTTATTTCTCACTAGATCATGATACGAGAGGAACAAACACATTTTTCCAGCGAGTAGATGGGAACCTTTTGATCCAACGAAAAGTTATGACAAGTATACAGTGTCGGATAAAAATAGGAAGAAAGATAAAATCTGATAAACTTAAATTCAACGAATTGTCCAATTTCGTTTAAAGGATTCAGATTCCCCTAGATTCCCTAAAGGATTTAACAGTTACGCTTTGCGAAGACATAAGATATACGTTAGCTGGAAAATCGATTCACAGCGGGATTAGAAAAAGACGGAATGTTATGCGGTCGGTTCTTCAACAGTATAACGGGTGAACGTTTCGCGACTAGGTTAATCCACTTGCATATCGGTCATTGCGATCTCGCTCTTGTACATACTTGACTCATCGTCATGAGACTAGCTCCATTGTTCGCGAAGATACTTTTCTCTTGTTCTCTCTTCTGCTACCCTAAGGCGCGCGCGCGCGCGCGCGCGCGCGTGTGTGTGTGTGTGTGTGTGTGTGTGTGTGTGTGTGTGTGTGTGTGTGTGTGTGTGTGTGTGTGTGTGTGTGTGTGTGTGTGTGTGTGTGTGTGTGTGTGTGTGTGTGTGTGTGTGTGTGTGTGTGTGTGTGTGTGTGTGTGTGTGTCAAACGTTTTAACTATTATTAACAACTTCAGACACATTACATTTTTATTTTTAAGTAGTAATTTTTTTCTGTGGTATACATATGTATAGCATTAACAAGGTGTACAACTAAAAAGGTTACAGATTATTATTTTTAAAAAACTAAGCAAAATA
Source organism: Temnothorax nylanderi (assembly GCF_030848795.1). NCBI lineage: Eukaryota > Metazoa > Arthropoda > Insecta > Hymenoptera > Formicidae > Temnothorax > Temnothorax nylanderi. The sequence goes on along the minus strand of NW_027249384.1, from coordinate 169,565 downwards.
TTAAATTGTTTTCTTTAGAAATAATAGTCCGTAACACCTTTAGCTTCACACCTTGTACATACTGTTTATAAGATTATAAGATATATTGTTTATAAGATTAAGATGCGTAACACTACAAAAAGGCGTGATATCCGTACAAAATTACCTTTTTTAAAAAAAAGGTAAAAAAAGGCGCCAAGTACACGCATAGTAGTGTATATGTAATATGTTGTTACCTCGAAAAAAACAAAGTGGTAGTATAATACCTCCAAATAGCTTTACCCTGTACATACTGTTTATAAAATGCGTAATACTACAAAAAGGCGTGATATCCGTACAAAATTACCTTTCTTTAAAAAAAGGTAAAGAAAGGCGCCAAGTACACGTATAGTAGTGTATATGTTGTTACCTCGAAAAAAAAGAAAGTGGTAGTATTATACCTCGAAAAAACCTAAGTAACAAGTGGTAGACGTACTCTTTGTATCTCGAAAAATCTCGAAAAAATCTAAGCAGTAGTATCTTTATTACCAAAAAATTATAACTTAAGTGATACACATCACAAAACTATGTTACCTTATCAAAGAAGAGTCGCGCTTCAAGTGATCTATTACAATTACAAAAAAGAAATGATATCTTTTTAAATTACAGCGCCAATTACAGAGAGAACATATATATTGCCTCAAAAAATAATTGTTGCACTACTTTGAAAAATCTTTACATGGTGTCAATTAGAAAAAGAATGTATGATAACAATTTTATAAGATTAAAAAATTTTATTTAAATTTAACAAGGGAATACAAGATATTTAAATACAAAGTTTACATGTGTATTTTTTAGTGGTCACAAAGAATTACAGAGGAACAGTACAAAATAAAAATATTTTATTAAAATATTTAATCCAACGAGGAAATACAAGGTATTTAAATACAAAGTTTATATATGTATTTTTCAATAGAATAAAAGATTTAATCACAAAGAATTACAGAGATAGTACAAAATAAAAATATTTTATTAAAATACATAAATTTTTCTTGTAAAAAAACTTGGCGCTGCTAGACCTCGAAATTTTAAATAAATAAGGATAACAATAAATAAAAATAATTCATAGAAGAATGCGACGGGAGTAACAAAATGATTATCAGCGTGGTGTGTATGTGCGAGCGAGTGATATGGGTGTGCGTGACGACGGCGAATAATGCGGCTTATAATTAAGTATAGGATAAGTTTATTTATTTATTTAAAATTTCGAGGTCTAGCAGCGCCAAGTTTTTTTACAAGAAAAATTTATGTATTTTAATAAAATATTTTTATTTTGTACTATCTCTGTAATTCTTTGTGATTAAATCTTTTATTCTATTGAAAAATACATATATAAACTTTGTATTTAAATACCTTGTATTCCCTCGTTGGATTAAATATTTTAATAAAATATTTTTATTTTGTACTGTTCCTCTGTAATTCTTTGTGACCACTAAAAAATACACATGTAAACTTTGTATTTAAATATCTTGTATTCCCTTGTTAAATTTAAATAAAATTTTTTAATCTTATAAAATTGTTATCATACATTCTTTTTCTAATTGACACCATGTAAAGATTTTTCAAAGTAGTGCAACAATTATTTTTTGAGGCAATATATATGTTCTCTCTGTAATTGGCGCTGTAATTTAAAAAGATATTATTTCTTTTTTGTAATTGTAATAGATCACTTGAAGCGCGACTCTTCTTTGATAAGGTAACATAGTTTTGTGATGTGTATCACTTGGGTTATAATTTTTTGGAAATAAAGATACTACTGCTTAGATTTTTTCGAGATTTTTCGAGATACAAAGAGTACGTCTACCACTTGTTACTTAGGTTTTTTCGAGGTATAATACTACCACTTTCTTTTTTTTCGAGGTAACAACATATACACTACTATACGTGTACTTGACGCCTTTCTTTACCTTTTTTTAAAGAATTGTGAATACCGCTCGCCTCAGAACTTCTCGATACCTCGACACAGTAACACATTAAATTTTCGATACCACCAATACCGCATTTCTTCGTAGTCGTTCCTCTCACCAATACCTTGATTGCCGAGTCCTTTTTACAAGGCTGTACCAGCCAACCGCGCCCGCGAATCGAAACCCGATCGCGGAGTGCACAGAAATATTGCTTCCAAAAATAAAATATGTTTAACCCAATTAGCAATAATTGTTTCACGTTTGAAAGATTTTTTTAATATTTGAAAAATATACATTTTTACATTTTACTTTGGAAAATATTATTTTGTATATCTATAATTCTATATCATCGCACAGCAGTGTTGAGTGATCTTTGCGTTGTATTGATGGCAAAGATATGTCTTACGAATGAATGAATGTCATGATTTTGCTTCGCCGGAGGCCTACTTATATTAGACCCCAACAGAAATTTACTTACGAGTTAGTCTTAACCGTTGTGCGTCGCCTAGCGGCGTCGTTGCAAACTAGCATGGAAAGATGCGCTACCATGCATCTTTCTTGATTAAGAATATTTCATAAGATTTCACAAATATTTGAAAAAAGATTATAAATAAGCCAATAATAAATTTTAAAATATTTTTTAAATATTTTGGACCGAGATTATAAAACAATAAATATGTACATTTGAATTAATATTTCAAAAATATATTTCAAATATTAAAAAAAATATTGTCTGGGTGATAAAGAAGAACATTTTTATAAATATTTTTAAAAAATTCTTAAAAAATTCTTAAAAATGTTACCCCACAAAAGGTTTTAAACTTTTTTAAAATAATTCCTAAAACCATTTTAAAATGTTTCTTGCAATATTTTTATAGAAATATTCAGAAATATTTTTTGAAAACATTTTGTGCTGTATAACGACTCATTGTAGACTGGCCATAAAAGATGACGGAAAGATGTCTTTCCGACTACATGAAAAGTCGACTGTTTAACTGAACGAAAAGTCGTCTAAAGGATGTCTTAAGGCCTTCACACATAAAATCCCATAAGAACATAAAACGTAAGCGTGAGAAAATCGATCAATCCCAATCGAGTATTTTCCCCTACTGGGGTAACGGACAGCACAATACTCGATTGGGATTGGTCGATTTTCTTACGTTTACATTTTACGTAGTTACGGGATTTTGGCTGCGGTCCACTTGATGCTACAAATGCTTCGAAGCATTCCTCTTCTCCTTTCTTTCAATAAGAAAGAAGGAGAAGAAGAACGCTTCAAAGCATTTGTAGCGTCAAGTGGACCGTAGCCTTTATGTGTGATAAGGCCTTCACATGACGCTTTTTCTAATACGCAAGTTATGGAACAGCCACCTAATAGAGTCCCTATATAAAGGGACTCTACAGCCAACCTAAAAGTAGGATCGACTTAAAGCTACAAGGCTTATTTGGAATTCGTATGATGTTAGCCGACGATTAACACTTTTTTTTTAAATTAGGTGTGAAATTGATTATATTTTGTTTGTAGATTTATTGTAGTGCATTCATTTTCGTTTGTTAGTTCATAATTAATTTTTAATTAATTATATAATTGCAATGTAGACCATGAAACTAGCCGACATGTATTATTATAATTATTATAAAATAAAAGAAAAATGTGGAATCGATTGTATTTCGTTCGTATAGATGATTATTGTAGTGCATTCATTTTCATTTGTTAGTCCATATAATTTTTAATTAAATATTTAAAGTGTCAGTCATCGGCTATCATATATGATACATATAACATCATATGATACATCAATATATTATAAAATAAAAAAAGTTTTTTGTAGTTAACTGTATTTTGTTTGTAGAGTTTTTTGTAGTGAAGTTAAGAAGTTTTGTAGTCTCTTCAAATTGTTAATTAATAAATACATAGAAGACAGCAGTTATCGTCGATTGATTGTCCGATAGCTACATAGTTCAACAAATGTATTTATTAATTATAAACAATTTGACGAGACTACAAAACTTCTTAATTTTACTACAAAACTCAACAAACAAAATACAATTAACTACAAAAGAGCTTTAATTTTTTATTTTATAATATGTTGATGTATCATATATAATCTTAGTCGACGCGACTGATACTTTAAATATTTAATTAAAAATTAATTATAGACTAAGGGCCAAAGCACATAACATGGCGTAACGATATACGACGGTCGTAGTCCCCGAACTGACAGATCAGGATACGCCAAAGCTTGTGCGTTACTTACGTCCACGACTACGACTGACTACGACTGTCACATGTGCTTTGGCCCTTACAAACAAAAATAAATGCACTACAATAATCTACAAACAAAATACAATCGATTTCACACCTAATTTAAAAAACTAGACACCACAGACGCGCGCTTCGCGCGCGCTATTTAGCTTTAACATTATGCTATTACTATTACACTATTAACTTCTTGATACACACAACTGTCAAAATATACGATGACAGCTGCAAATGAAGTAAGCGCAGCGAGAGAACCAATTGGCATCGCGGAAAGCGGCAACAATAAACTTCGAGATATGCGAGTATCGACTTAACATGCCTTTTTTTAGAAAGGAAAGTGTCAGTTGTCGACTAACATCATACGAATGCTACGTGACCATACGAGAGCCTTGTGCGGATGAGGCTCCGGGCTTTAACCCAAAGTCAGTGTTTTGAAAAAATCTCAAGAGAAGCTATATAAAAATATGGGTAAATATTTAACCTTACGAACTCCCCTTCAATGATTTTCTCCTTCACATATATATTATAGAGGTCATCCTCCTACTGAGTAACCTTCAGAAAGTTTTAGCCGTCGCTCGTTGTTTATTAAAAAGTTATGAACAAATATAACTGCGAAATATAACACTTTGTATTAGTACTTAAGGAAGTAATTTGCTGATATGTGTACTGTCTATGCACACATACCAGCAAATTACTTCCCTTAGCACTAATACAAAAGTATTATATTTCTCAAACTTTTTTGTTAATAACTTTTTAATAAACAACGGCTAAAACCTTCTGAAGATTACTCAGGAGGATGACCTCTATAATATATGTGAAGGAGAAAGTCATTGGGGAGGAAGGTTGTAAGGGTAAATATTTACCAAAATATGCGATAAAAAGTAAGGAGTCCTATTTAAAAAATTAAAAATGACCTTGATCTGACTTTGGATAACGTCATCCAAGATCAAACTGATTAAGGCCAGTAAAAATAGACTTCTTTAAACTCTACAACTTTTGTCTGAAATATTTTTTTATAAAACTTACATTTTTCGAGATATTATATGCCGTCCCGGAACTTTTTATACCCTGTATGCACATATGTATATATAAATTTATCAAATTTTGAGAATTTATTAACATAGTAGTATTTTTTATGGCTCTCCGTCTCTCCCTCTCACTCTCCCTCCTTTCCTTCTTCCGTTCCCTGTCTTTCTCTCTCCTTTTTTCTTCCTGTCTATTAGCTCTCTGTTTTTTAATGTTAAAAATATGTTTTTCGGATTTTCTAATTTTCATATGTTAAGGTGCTAAAACTAATGTTTTGGAAGATTACAAATCAACACAACGTATTCTGGAAAAGAAACTGGATATGAGAAATCAATTCTTAATCAATGAAAAAGAACAGGTAGTAGAGAATCTATGTAAAATTCAACGTAAATTCAAGATTGACAGAGAAAGGTAATAGTAGATAAATTTTATTTCCTTATCGAAGATTATAAGAAAATTATATAAATATGTTATTTGACATGTTATTTGTGTTTAATGTGTTCTATATAGATTCAAAAAGAAATTGTATAATAATCTTTTGGATCTGGCTAATATATTTCAATTTGAAGTATCGAAACATGTGCCGCGTTCTATACCCAATTTACTGTCGGAAAATATAGCTCTAAAGAATCAATTGTCAATGATGACGGACAGCGCAGCTTCTAATACACAGGATTACATGCTGTGCAGGTAAATCAATTTATATTTTTAAATAATATAGACTCAATATACAGGGTGATTCAGGACCTCTGCGATAAATTGTGAAGAACGTCGCAGAGAGGACCATTTTCTGGACAACTCGTGTTTTCTGACACGTCGTTTAGGAGCTACGCGATCGCGCGCAGACAGGTCTTAGGTGACATTTATCACAGTTATGCAGGATTGGGTAAGTTAATTAATTTTTTTAAAACTAAGTTAAGATAAAGTTTATAATAGTTTATAAAATTAATTTAGTTATGTTAAAAGTCGCATGAAAAAAAATAACTCAGTTAAAAGTCACGTTAAGATTTAAATTAACTAAGTTACATGAAAAGTTACTTTTTAAAAGCATTATTTATATTATATTAAAATGTCGTATTTTTTTATTAAATTTGATTACAATAAAATTAACATATAAAATATCGAATAAATTAAATATTTTAATTGTTGTAAAATCTTTTATTTTATTTGTTATTTTTGTAAAGCTTATATAAAATAACAAAAAAAGTTTATTTTCTACATAGAAATGTATTTTTATCTTTTACAATTATGAAAGTTGTGCAAAATTACCTGTGTATAGATCAAGTTTACGGCCCCTGCCGTAAGAAGCAGCGTGTTCTTCTAATTAGCAATCAGAAGAAAAAAGACAGATTTACTAGGCTTATGTTTGCGCCGTTGATGTTGCCATGTTGCCTCTTACGGCAGAGTATCTATATAAGTCTATGAGAATTACATACATATAATTACATGTTAAAAATAATTGTCCAATATTCAAGATTTTATAGAAAAAAAATATCGGCGTTCGGAGATGAAAAAATTTTTAACTTTGGAAAAAAGTTAAAAAGTTTAAGTTTGTGTTTTAAAAATAACTAGTTTAAGTTAAAACTTAATACATTTTAAATTAACTAACAAGGGAACCTCGCGAACTGGAAAATTCTGATTTAAATGAAACTTTCCACACATGTAGGGAGAGTAAAAAGATGAATTTAGATATTTTTTGTAGCTGCCCAAAAACGGTTTTAAGGGGTGAAACCACTGCTCATATGTAGAGCGGTTTTTTGCTTTTCTCGATATATCTCGAAAAATATTTGAGATATCAAAAAATGTTTCTTATAAAAGTTTTACAGTAAAATCTCCTCTATTTGACAACATTAATAATATTTTTTAAAAATAATTTTTTAAACAAAATTTTGATTAAATATTAAAAAAAAAAATTTTTTTTGAAATTTTATTAATGTGGTTGAATAAAGATGTTTTTACTATAAAACTTTTATTTGAAACATTTTTTGATATCTCAAATATTTTTCGAGATATATCGAGAAAAGCAAAAAACCGCTCTACATATGAGCAGTGGTTTCACCCCTTAAAACTGTTTTTGGGCAGCTACAAAAAATATCTAAATTCATCTTTTTACTCCCCCTACATGTGTGGAAAGTTTCATTAAAATCAGAATTTTCCAGTTCGCGAGGTTCCCTTGTAAGCTAAGTTAAAAGTTATTAACTTTTTAACTTTTAACTATTTAACTAGTTACTATTCAACCCTGCAATTATGAGATAAATTATTCATTTATTGTTTCAAATACATTTGCAGACAGTTTACAGAAGGTATTCAAAAGTGTCTACCCAGAACCTGATTGCATTCATGTCACCGTCGTAACATTAATTGTCAGACTCTATACTCTATTGAATATTTGAGGTCATGTTACGGCCAACTGTAGTACAGAATGCAATCAGGTTCAGGGTAGACACTATGAACGCCTTCTGTAAACTGTCTGCAAGTGTATTTGAAACAATAAATGAATAATTTATCTCATAATTGTAATATATGTCATCTAAGACTTGTCTACGCAGTTGTGTAGCTCCTAAACAACGTGTCAGAGAACATGAGTTACTTCACAGAAAATGGTCCTCTCTGCGAGCTCTATCGTTCCTCAGAGTTTGTCGCGAAGGTCCTGAATCACCCTGTATAATATAGACTCAAAAATATAAAATAAATTGTTTTAACATTTTTATAATTTAATAACATTGCGACATTATTTCGCAGAAATGCAGTAAAAAAATATAAAAGAAAAACCAATGATGTATACTTGTGCACAAAACGATCCATAGTAATTTCTAAACTAGAGAAGTCTACAATCATAATGTTGCATGAAATTCACAAAAAAGCGAATGTTAATTTATCCAAACTGGTTAAATTTAATTATTTTACTGAAGAGCAGTATATAATGAACAAAGATAATGGTAGAATTCTAGCACGTAAATGCGAAACACGTGTAAAACATGCAGAACTTTTACTTTATTGTGAAAAAGAAAAATTTACTATTGTAGAGAATCAAAAACACTGGATATCTGGACAATTGCAAGAATATTTGCAGATATTGTACAATATTACATATGTCCTAAAAAATCTTAAAATAAAAGCAAGCAACAATGAATAGTAAAAATTGGATTTAGTAGAATTGAAATAATACCGAAAGAATAAAATATATTTGAAAGATAAATAAAAAATTAAGAAAATATAAAAAATGTACATACATTATGACTTACAATGGTGTTGCGTACATATGCAATAAAATTGAAGCAATTTAATTTTTATTTATGAAAAAACATAAAATTTTGGTAAATGTTGGAGAGACTATTTAATATATATATGCTTTTATACATTTCTAGATTTTTATATTTCTATTTTAATCAACTATACAGAAAATTTTAATTTTTATCTGTAACATGAATCTTACTTATTAAGTATAAAGAAAATATAAAGATATTAGACTGATTAAATTCTCTTATTGTAAGATTGTAGTTCCCTTGATGTCATCCAAGTTTATTTTATGATCTGGCTTCACAAATTGTTTCATCTTTGCTTTGTCCCGTTTCCTAAATCACAAAATATATTGTAAATATATTAAACATTTTTTTTAAGATATACTAAACAATTCATTAATAACTTGTTAATATCAAAACAATAATTAATCATTTTCATAATCAAATTATTTCTCTTTTTGCTTAATTTCTCTATCCTGAAATCCTTTTCTTAAAAAACTGTGCTAAATTATCCTACTTTCTAGAGTATTCACTAGAATCTATTCTAGTGAATACACTTCATGAATCTACTTTACTTGTACTTACAATTTTATGATGGTTGGTGCAACAATGTTTCTTTGTTGAAGCGATTTATACCGTTCTTTCAATAAATTTTTAGAAGGTTTACAGTTTCTCAAATTGCCAGTCAATTCTTCCGCAAGCTGAAAATCAGGATCAATGGGTTCAAACTTTGTCTTACTCAGATTCTTTGGCATAAAAAGTTTCCTCTCATGTTTCTTCATTCGTTTCTGTCGCAAGAATTCTTGCTTTCTCTCCTTGGCGTCTATCTGCTTTTGCAAAATTTTCAATTTATAGATGTCAGAAACTTTCTTCTTCTCCAATTTGCTCAATGCATGTTTATTAGCTGCTTGTTTTTGTTCTCGTTGTTTTCTTCTTTGTACAAGCGTCTTTTTGGTGTTTTTTACACTTTTATCATTTTTTATCGCGATAGACAAATCTCCTTTATCATGATCTTCCTCAATAGACTTAAAGTTTGATGTTTGATTCTTTGGCAAACCCTCTGACATTTCTTTCATCATATAGTCATCTCTTTTATTTAATGAAATCTAAACAAGTAAATAATTTAATATTATAAATTCATATTCAAAAGACATAAAATATAAGATAACAGTTTAAAAAATATATAAATTAGGAAATAGCATGATGATGATAATGATGATGATTACAATATAAAATTTATACAAGGAAATATATCATAATTAGTTAATAATTTACTTTTTTAAACATCTGAGTTGTGACTCTGTCCAAATGTTCTTCTTGTTTCATAAGCTCCAATTCTTTCTGGGCAACTTCGTGCAACAGTTTCTGGTGATCGTCATAAGATGGGTTATAAGATGTACCTGGATGTGGCATCTCCACTGCAGGCAAAACAGATGATTTTTTACGCAATAATGAAGGTACTTTTCTTTTCTTCATTCCTAAATGGCTAATCGTATGCCTAATACTGTCTGAAGACATCCATTCAGTGACTGTTTCTGGCAATAAGACATTTGTGCCATTCCATATATCATCTTTATTCTCTCCTTTTTTTGGATGATCTGCTGAAACAGCTTTTGTGAGCATCCTATTCTTCAATGCTTCCTTCTCTTTTAATTTGAGAATACACATAATTTTTCTTTCAACTTTGCGTTGACACGACATGGAATTCGTGTGTTCTTCTTTGGTCCTTACTAGGTTTCGTTTCGAAATTGGATCAGGAACATGTGTATATGGTTTCAAAGAAGCAAAACATCTTGGTTCTTTACTCTTCAATGCTAATCTGGCAGCACATTTGGAAATTACATTTCCAGTCACGTCAGTTTTATCAATGATAAACAACTGAGTATCTGTGCGCTTGGAGAAAGGGATGCCCAATCGTTCTTCTAATCTACTGTTTTCAAGAAATGCATCTACATCTTTGAAATCGATGTACTTTCTCCATGACTTTTTTGTCCTCTTCGAGACTTTATGTTTTTTAGTTTTGGCATCAAACATCTCTGAAAAATTGTTTTGTATTTTTCAATAAAATACATAATTCTGTCAATTAATTTTGACAATTTAATTTTAATATATGTTTAAAGAACATTAGTTAAATTTCTGCAACTATTTATAAGTGTATGTGTGTGTGTATGTATGTACATGTACGTGTACGTGAGTGTGTGTGTGTGTGTGGTGTATGGCACGCACATATACTCATATATACTCATATTTTTTCATATTTTTCAAGTAATTAATTACAACTCTTATTGTATTTATATAATATACTAGCTTGATACACCGGTGCCTCGTTACGGTATGCGAAGGATTCTATAATTCAACCCCGAATTTTGATTTGCACCTTTAGGGGTTGATTAGGGCAAAATCTGGAATTATGTTTTTAAGCATTTGTATGAGTAACCTTTGTAAGCAAAAACCATGTCGACATCTTATCGGGCCTAAGAGATATTGAGGAATCCGTGAAAACACATTTTACCCCTTTTCACCCCATTAGGGGTCAAATTTCTAAAAATCTCTTCTTAGTGGGTGCTTACGTCATGGAAGGAATATACTCCCCGAATTTTATGTTTCTTGACGTGGGGGTTTGGACTGGGCGTTGATGAGTTAGTCGGAACATTTGATTATATATATCTCTATATATAGATAAATATATTTTAAATATGTCTTTCTGAAGAGAACTATCTCATTGCGCCAAATAAATAAATATATTTTTTACATATCTTAAAAATATGGTTATATATGTATATATGTGTTTACATATTTTCACAATATATTTCTACCACGATAATCACCTAATTCTTAATAAACACCATTCATTTTGTGCATAAATGTGTAACATCCCAAAGCTATTTTTATCAATATTTATAATATATCTATTTACCTTGTAAATTATTTTGATAATTTTTGTTAAAATTTACGTTGATACTTTTTGTGCACAATGTGCACAGGAAATGTTACCTGTTAATAATCTAACCTTACTTATGACTTCGTCTGCTAGTGCTTCGTCACTGTACTGTTGGTCACTGTTCGTCACAGCAATCAAAATAATCAAATGGGTGCAGGGTGCAGTGCATATGGACCTCTATGAAGTTGGCCGGACAACTTCAACGTATCGAACTTTCATTAATTGGAATCGATTGGTGGTCGTTTGGTGGTCTTTGGTAGTCTAGTCCGATCGTTTGGTGGTTAGTCGTTTTCCTGTAAAATAAAAATGAAATTTCCGGTGTGAAGTTAGCCGGACAATTTTTATTTTTCAACCAATTTAACTTTTTTATAGCTCATTCGACGCGGAATCGTTTGGTGGTCACGAATATCATCCTAAAAACGTTTGGTGGTCAACCGTTTTCCCAGAAAATAGAAAAAATCGTATGCGCATAATGCCGGACATATCACTCTGTGCTATTAGTCGGAAAAATTGTATTTATCACCCAAATTGACTTTGATAGGGCTCATTCGACGCGGAATCGTTTGGTGGTCACGAATATCATCATTAAAACGTTTGGTGGTCAATCGTTTTCCTAAAAAAATAGAACATCCGTCCCCTCACGCCATTGGTCGTATGACTCCGTGACATTAGCTGGATAAATATTATTTATCAATCAAATTGACTTTCATACGGCTCATTCGACGCGTAATCGTTTGGTGGTCACGAATATCGTCATTAAAACGTTTGGTGGTCAACCGTTTTCTCAGAAGATAGAAAAAACCGTACGCTCACGCCATTGGTCGTATGACTCCTTCCCATTAGCTCGGTAATTTAATGGATAAATGTTATTTATCAATCAAATTGTCTTTGATAGGGCTCATTCGACGCGGAATCGTTTGGTGGTCACGAATATCGTCGTTAAAACGTTTGGTGGTCAATCATTTTCTCAGAAAATAGAGAAAACCGTATGCGCATAATGCCGGACATATCACTCTGTGCTATTAGTCGGAAAAATTGTATTTATCACCCAAATTGACTTTGATAGGGCTCATTCGACGCGGAATCGTTTGGTGGTCACGAATATCATCATTAAAACGTTTGGTGGTCAATCGTTTTCCTAAAAAAATAGAAAATCCGTCCCCTCACGCCATTGGTCGTATGACTCCGTGACATTAGCTCGGTAATTTAATGGATAAATGTCATTTATCAATCAAATTGTCTTTGATAGGGCTCATTCGACGCGGAATCGTTTGGTGGTCACGAATATCATAGTTAAAACGTTTGGTGCTCAATCGTTTTCTTAAAAAAATAGAAAGAACCGTACGCTCACGCCATTGGTCGTATGACTCCGTGACATTAGTTGGATAAATATTGGGAGCTTTCCAGCAAGTGACACAAGCCGACACAATAAACGTCGTTCTATCTTTCTTTTTTGGCAATGAGTAACAAAGACAAAACGATACCTGTGTCGACTTGTGTCGCTTGCTGGAAAGCTCCCATTATTTACAAAAGACGCGATCTGAATCGGCCAGTAAGTTATTGCTCCGGCCGTCACGTACATATATCTTATCATCAACTCGTCTGCAATTACGGGTGCTTGCCATACAAAATGGAGTACCTACAAATGTGTACTTCTTTTGAGAAGCGATACCTTTCAGAGAAAGATATATAAATCAAGTAATCCGATATTGATAAACTTTTGTTTCGACGTGTTTCTTTCTCACGTTTTATGTACGAATATTTGTATATTTATATACACTTTGACTTTTATTGGCAAAAGACAATTTGTTCTACTCCGCTAGTGCTCCTATAATATTCAAAGTATTCTGTTAACATGTTTTGTCGTAATCGCGATTTTAATATCGTTGACGCAAGAATGTAAAAATTTATTGATAATAATGATAATTAACAATGCACCGATACAGACATGACGATTTTTTCTCTCAGAAGTACATTGGATATGCTAAAACCTGCTGATCGTTAGAATGGGATTACATGCCAGTATGACAATGGATAAAATGAGAATATACGATCTTGTACAACAGGTAATGGTTAAAAAATTATTATCTAATTCACAATGGATATCAACAATGGACATTCATCCAGGTAAGCTATTACATTTTGTTATGAATTATATATATATATTCATATCATAAACGCTATGAATTATTTTTTTAGGGGGTGATAATTTTTTAGTAGGAACATTATATGATTGCAAAATACTTTGGTTCGATTTAGATTTCAGTAAAGAACCTTATCAAACATTGTGATTAAATGGGACTGGCGTATGTGTTATAGCATTTCACAACCCTTATCCTCTGTTTGCTTCTAGAGCTAATGATAGGGCGCTAATTGTGTCTTATGGAATGGTGTACAAGTAAGATATCTCCGCATACTTGTCGCATATTTGATTTTAATACATATAATGCATGACGCTTGTATTTTCTTTTCCAGTGATCTGCTACAAAATCCGTTAATTGTGCCACTGAAAAGATTGTGTAATCATGAGTCATATAATGATTTTGACATTTTGGACGTCACGTTTCATCCTATTGAACCATGGGTATTTTCCGCTGACGCAGACTTTACTGTATGAATGTAGTAAATAAGTAACATAAATAAGTACATACAAATGTTTAGAACATCTATAGGTATTGCCGTTGTAAGAAAAAAATTATTCTATTACATTTTGCCCCAATTTGATGTAATATAGGTACATAAAATACGTTATCTATTTTTTTACTTCGTATATAAATTTCTTTCAATATAAATGACATAAATTCGCACATAATAACAAAATATAGAATCTCGTACACTTGCATTGAAGTTATATTTACTTGGCGCGAGACACTACCGTGTCTCTTGATATATGATATGTTTCATTAAGTTACTTTCATTTTATAATAAATGCCCTAATCAGCTGAATAACTGTTACAAAAAGATGTTTAATTTTACAAGAGTAAAACACAGGTCTACTTAAAAACATAAACGTAAATAAATAACAATTGCGCTATTTTATATACTAAATTGCGATACAGTGATGGAATTTTACTTTTCTCTCCTTTCTCTTTCCTAATATATTTATACTCTCTTTTTTTCAAGTCCATTAATATAGCATATTAAGATAGAGGATAGTGTCCCAAGCAATGCCATTCGGGTTCGCCGCAATCGCAGATGCGACTCGCATGTCGAACTTAGAATACAGTGACGATACCTCGGCTATCGTCGAATCGGCACGTGCACGTGATGTGCAGGTCGTGTATCAAAAAGGTAAAAAATTGATTACCTCCCCATCTCTGTTTTAAATTCACTGACTTAGGATCTTCCCTCAGTACATTTTCTATAGCTTGTTTTTGCTCGTCAACCATGTTATCTAAAATCTCGTTTAATTGCATCAAGGCGCGTTCGTTGAAGATCACGGACAACGTTGCTGTACGAGGTTGCGCGATCCAGTCTGGTACTCTTATCTCGGAAAAGTTACTCTCCGTCGCTGCATTCATCGACCCAGATGATATAGCTGTTGCAGCATGAATATCTGGCAAGGTGCGCGATGGCGTTAAAGTTTGGGACTCTAGTCCCTCCTCTCCATCGGGCGCTTCGCGTATTCCCACTCATTCTTACAGGAGAATTATCGACTCTGGCGTGTAACACATGACGATTGACTAAATCTATATCGGTACCGCACACCGTGCTTGGTCCATCCGCTCCGTCTAATAGTCTAGAATTACGTAACGTCTGATTTTCAGTGTAATGAGCTCAGGCTCAGGCTCAGGCTCTATATGACGCGATTAATTAACAACATTTTTCGCGTTATCCAAAGGAGAGAGGATAACTTGTCAATTGTCAGCCGTACAGTGTCTAGCTTGAGAATACATCAATTCGCTCGATGAAGAGATAGCGACTACAAACAGAACTTATATGGTTTTCTTCTGTACACGCAAACCAGGACTCTAGAAGTGCCGATTTCGAACCACTACATATGCAGCATCACGTGCTGGTAGTATTCTGAGATTCGAAATTATACTTATTGTTAGTCGTTGCCGTGCGAAAACAATATATATCCATTCGAGCAAGATACAATCATCGACGTCAAAACGTGGTTCGTAGCGCGAGCCTTCCGCAGGCCCTTGACTTTATATTATCGCAAACGGCATATGCCTAATTTGTACATATATTACTATATCGTAATATCGCTCTATGCTATTGAAAATATTAAAAAAGAACTATAATGCTTATATTCCCGAAATAATTTTTCTTGCGCAATGTCCAAGAGATTAGAAACGACCTGATAACTTTCGCAAAGCTTTGGTAAAACATAGACTGATAATATAATATAATTTATATATAATATAATATAGCGGAGAGGTGCAACTCCACTTATGTGCGACTCTCGTCACCATATAATTTTACTTTATATAACATTACTCGAGTCGCTCGCATTAATCATCACGGAAAGTCGATGAACCCGTGTTACGACAAACTATAATTATAACTATGTAATTAATCTCATTGTCATTATCACTTTCCGTACGCGTTGAATCTGCATTACCGGAATTACTTATATCTATTCTGTGTAATCTACTATTTAAATCTCTAATAGAGTCTGTTTGCGATTAAACTATTAACATTGCGGTATGCTCGTTAGATGAGTCCAAGCTTGATCTCGTGTCGGGTGTTCTATTTCGTATAAAGTATGCTCCTCTATACGTCTACGTTAATGTCATTTTGTAACGAAGTATTAGCATGAGCTTCTGTTGATTGGGAAGATTGTTGTCTGGCAATATCGTAACCATTGAGATTCGGATAAGCTTGAAATTCTTCTACTTGAAGTCTCAAGGTTATTTCCTCGTCTCTGTTCTTATGCCATTTAATCTCGATAGTGCTACCTTCGCACGAGTGTGCGTTAAGTTGTTTCTATGAAAGTGAAATAAAATCCTATTCGAAAGGAAAAAAACAAAGCGTTAATTATTTTATCAGGAACATCAAAGTTATTACTTTAAAAGAACCAATACCTTACCACATATGGGAAAAGTCCTGCAAGCCCTGTAAAGTGTGATCCGGATTTGTAAATACAGAATTGTAAAGCGTCAGCTTCCCTGGTACTCTCTCGCATACGCCAGGTTGTCTTGGAGTTGCTCTTTTATTGGGAAACCAAGTGGAAATGACACCGATGGGTTTTAATTTAAGAGTATCTTGATCTTTACTTGTGCCAGGCTTCGCTTCTTCCGAAGATATTAGTTTAGACTGCCGTAGGGTTTCCCCACATTTTTGTAATTCCAACAGGCGTTTGATATTATCAACTTCTTTATCAAGTATATACTATACTTTAGACTTTTTACTTGCTGTCTGTAATATTAAATTAAACCATTATTTACAAAGTTTTCTTTTGAGTAATAAATACAAATGAGGCAAGGAATTGTCAAATTTCAGTTTTACCTCTTTATCAAGTTATCTCGTAACTAGCAAGAGTATTTCATATTAAATGCGAAATGTGCGATTATATGAATACAAATGTACATTAATACACATGTATCATTAATAAAAAAAAGAAAAATGTTGACGTTACATGTTACAATAAGGAACATTTTTATTAGAATACTTCAGATTATTAATCTCTTGTCTAGCTGTCTATTCAACTGACCGAGCAAATAATCAGCGCTTATGCTAGAATTCTAGCAAGTCAGGTCCATGTTTGTTGTCGCTCGCATTTACACGCTACTCTCGTCCTTTCCGTGATGACAGGCTTCTTGGCGTATATAAACAGCAAGATGCGGCTCGATGAGTTTATCGGCATTACAATTGTCTATCTTTACTTGCATATCATCGTACACTTGCCAGTTACCGCTGGCTCGCCGACAGTACGCGACGAAGTGCCCTGGATTAAATCCCACCATGCCTGTTAGCCTGAAAAAATGTCAATTTATAATAAATAATATAAAAAGTATTTATATCATTATATCATTTCACTCAGAAATAATTGCGTGTTGCATTAATGCATTTAAAAGGACATTACAACAAATAAAAACAATGGGAAAATTAGAAAATAATGATTAATATTCATAGTTGTGAAAGTAGCTCGGAAATCGAGCAGAAAAAGTATAAACACGAGTATAAATAACGAGATATCGGGATGAGAATGTGTACTGTTATATCGAGCAATTACTTACATTAATTTGAATTCATTGAGAACGGGACTGTGAATCAAAACGCCAGCAAGAATCCACTGTCTTCCAAAACCTTCCTCGAGGCTCGAGCCTTGACGTGAATCTTTGGCTGACTTGAGTTGACTGACGCTTTCGATGCTAGGTTTCTCGGATGATTATTACCTAAACATAGCGACTTGATCGCTCTTCTCAGGATTCTGGAAAAACGGTTGACCACCAAACGTTTTAATGACGATATTCGTGACCACCAAACGATTCCGCGTCGAATGAGCCCTATCAAAGTCAAAGGTTTGTTCGCGTCGCATACTCCAATACACACCAGAGACACTTGGATCACAGGTAAAGGGTGGCGATTGGAGCAAATGAGTTTTTGGAGTGGGTTGGAATGAGTAGGAGCATAGTGGGGCGTGCGACGCGAACAAACCTAATTTGATTGATAAATAATGTTTATCCATCAAATTACTCAGCTAAATGTCACGGAGTCATACGACCAATGGCGTGAGTGTACGGTTTTTTCTATTTTTTAGGAAAACGATTGACCACCAAACGTTTTAATGACGATATTCGTGACCACCAAACGATTTCGCGTCGAATGAACCCTCCCTAAGAGCAAAAAGTCGACTTTAAGTCGACTTCTACCGAAACTGACTTGGCAGAGAAGTCGACATTTTTAAGGACGAAAGTCGACTTGAAGTCGACTTGAAGTCGGCGAATGTCGCAAAAACCACCGACTTAAAGTCGACTTCCCGTCATGATGAAAAGTCGACTTCCCGTCATGACGAAAAGTCGACTTCCCGCCAACTTTTAAAGTCGATAAAATAAACCGCCGCGTACGTCTGGAGGTCGATTGTGTATCTTGAAACGAGGTAAAAATAACAAAAGTTAACAGATTTTATTAGATTTTGATAAATAAAATCGTAGATACGCTAATGAATTTTCTCACTTTTGTAATTTTTACCTCATTATTTCAAGATACACAATCGACCCCTTGCTGGAGGGCTAAAACTGATGCATTTCGATTTTTTTTCATATATAAAATAATTTAATTATCTAAAAAACTGTATAATTACAATCCTAATGTTTTATTCTTAATTACAAAGGCGGCCATATCTGTGCCACTTCTGCGTGCGCGGATTCCGGCAGCCACTTCTGGTAAACTGACAATAACAGAACTAAAATTAAAACATTCCAGCGTTAATCGCGAAACAATATGCAAAATTAGCTATATAAATATATATCATATTATTATCATAATGTTGTAAATATATAATAGTATTTTATATATATATATATATTATTATAAATATATAATATCCACAGACTTTTATACTAGACCACTAACATCTATGGACGCACTGCCAAAAAGCTGATGCGAGTGCAAGGTGCAAGTGTTAGTGAAGGGTGCGGCCATATTGAATTAACAATAAGTCACTATCGGGTGTTCAGTTGCTCATGATGTGCGTTTATCTGCATTCGTTATTACAGTACATAACGAAGCAGGCGAATGTTTTTGTGTTAAATATTGGTACATGTTATCAATAAGTTTGTAAGTCATGCCTTCGACGTGTAGCGTACTTGGATGCCGAAATCGAACCACTACTCCTGTAGTATTAAACCCTTTCTTTTGGACATTCTGTATATGCCAGACTATTGTATAGAAATCTTGTATAAAACCACTTGTATAGAATAGTAGTATAGCATATCTTGACTAAAATCAACATGGCGGCAATCATCACGGGCGAGATGTCTGTCAGCGGTCTAGTATTGTATAGAAGTCTATGATAATATCTAAATATTATTTTATAAATTAAAATCTCACATTTTTTATCCGAACCCCAGATTTCTAGCAGTTTGTGTTTGGACACGACTCCCTGCGACTGCAGCGTTTGTACTATTGCTTGAGTGCGTGGTATCAACCTGAAAAAATCGTATTGAATTGATGTAATCTATTCGATGAATCAACGTGAAATCAAAAGGAGATAGAATAACGATTTACCTGGCCCATGACTTGGTGATGCTCCCAGGTGTCGTCAGCAGCGACGGGACAAATCGTTTCAGCTTAGGGCACACTTGACCCTCCAAGAAGAAATACGCTAACCACTTGACACCGTCCACGGATGATCTATATCCATCGATGGTAGTGCCCATTCGGCCTTTCCGAATGTACCAGTCACGCGGCAAATGATCTTCCTGGTTCATTGATTATATCTATAAATATCTTTATAAATAAGTAGGAAAAACATTATAAAGCAACAATTGTGATAAAAATACCTTGGCGGTGGATCAACCAATGGTTCACTAAGATGGCATAGCATGGGCGAATTTCGGCAATCATTCGGGTTCTATCACCGTGACACCTCGCATGTACATCTTATTCGTTTCGTACACCTCTTTATAAACCACCTATTCCGGACTGATTTTCCGTAGAACGCACGAAGAATGCATGAACACAGGTTCCTTCATTTCTGGTGTTCTGAAAGATGATACAGAATGGAGAGGTCGCATTCAATAGGTCTTAATTATCGATGATAATAAATAACACACCATACCTAACCTGTAAGCATGTTTCCACTTGGCCTTATCCTGATCCTCTTTTACCTCGTCGGGCAAAACCTTTCTCGCGACTTGATCCGCCATACCTGCAAGAACTATCTGGCGTCTTATCGTGTCCTGTCTCGCGGCACGTATTCCTCGCACTCGCGTAAACTCTGGTCCACTCATCTGGTCCTCCAGCCTCCTCGAGATTCGCCGCCATATTGATGATGCATGACGCATGACGCGCCGCTTGACTGTTTTCCGTCTTTTTAGAAGTCGACTTTTAGTCGACTTTCCGCCATTTTTAGAAGTCGACTATTTAGAAGTCGACTTTTAGTCGACTTTCCGCCATTTTTAGAAGTCGACTAGAAGTCGACTTATAAAAGTCGACTTGCCGTCGATTTTCCGTCAACTGTGCTCTTAGGCTCAGGGCCGATATCACAGTGGCCAGTTAGCTTAACTAGTAGTTAACTCTCACTCTATGTCTCTTTCTAACCTTTGAGGTTAGAAAGAGACGGAGAGTGAGAATTAACTATTAGTTAAGCTAACTGGCCACTGTGAAACTGGGCCTTAGGCTCAGGGCCGATATCACAGTCTCCGATTAACGTGATCCTCCGATTAAACTCACTCTGCATCTCTTTCTAACTGTGAGTTTCTAACAGAGTGAGTTTAATCGGAGGATCACGTTAATCGGAGACTGTGATATCGGCCCTTAGGGCTATCAAAGTCAATTTGGGTGATAAATAATTTATTCATCAAATTACCGAGCTAATGTCACAGAGTCATACGACCAATGGCGTGAGCGTACGGTTTTTTCTATCTTCTGAGAAAACGGTTGACCACCAAACGTTTTAATGATGATATTCGTGACCACCAAACGATTCCGCGTCGAATGAGCCCTATCAAAGTCAATTTGGGTGATAAATACAATTTTTCCGACTAATGGCATAGAGTGATATGTCCGGCATTATGCGCATACGGTTTTCTCTATTTTCTGAGAAAATGATTGACCACCAAACGTTTTAACGACGATATTCGTGACCACCAAACGATTCCGCGTCGAATGAGCCGTATGAAAGTCAATTTGATTGATAAATAATATTTATCCAACTAATGTCACGGAGTCATACGACCAATGGCGTGAGCGTACGGTTTTTTCTATTTTTTTAGGAAAACGATTGACCACCAAACGTTTTAACGATGATATTCGTGACCACCAAACGATTCCGCGTCGAATGAGCCGTATGAAAGTCAATTTGATTGATAAATAATATTTATCCAACTAATGTCACGGAGTCATACGACCAATGGCGTGAGCGTACGGTTTTTTCTATTTTTTAGGAAAACGATTGACCACCAAACGTTTTAACGATGATATTCGTGACCACCAAACGATTCCGCGTCGAATGAGCCCTATCAAAGTCAATTTGGGTGATAAATACAATTTTTCCGGCTAATGGCACAGTGGTGATATGTCCAACATTATGCGCATACGATTTTTTCTATTTTCTGGGAAAACGGTTGACCACCAAATGTTTTTAGGATGATATTCATGACCACCAAACGATTCCGCGTCGAATGAGCTATAAAAAAGTTAAATTGGTTGAAAAATAAAAATTGTCCGGCTAACTTCACACCGGAAATTTCATTTTTATTTTACAGGAAAACGACTAACCACCAAACGATCGGACTAGACTACCAAAGACCACCAAACGACCACCAATCGATTCCAATTAATGAAAGTTCGATACGTTGAAGTTGTCCGGCCAACTTCATAGAGGTAGTTACGGGAGGTTGAATTACTAAGGGCTCAGTCACAATGAGAAAAATAAGGAATAAGATAAAGGAATAAGGAATAAGGGACTGTCGCATCTCACTTTAGTACATGTACATTAATGTACATCCTAAACTGCTGCTCGCTGCTGCTGCATTTCACTGCCCATGTGAAAACCTACCTTAATATATATGTATATTATGTGCAAGTTGGCAACATTGGTTACATTGTTAAGAGCTTGGCGAAGACGGCGAATTGCACTGTGCGTGTGCAGTCGCCGACTGTGGGTTCTCGCTGCTTGGTAAGGATTGACATGGATGTTTCTTTGCCGCGTAAGAAGTAAATATGAGAAAACTGTTTAAGATTTAGAAATGTAAGATGACAATTTTATATAGAGCGAAATTTCGTGATGTCAATTTTGAAACTTGTCAAATTTGAACGCGCGTAATATTATTTATCGTCATAATCTGTTCAGCTGTATCATCTGCAAATGGTTAATGCAAGTAAAGATAAAATAATAACAATTTCAGGATAAGCGGCATAAAACAACGACTATTTTCTACAATCATCTACTGATGTGTAAAGTGCAAATTTAAGTCTTGGTTATCATGTAATGTAAACACGTAAGTAATATATTGCTTATCACTAATATTATTACTGCATAACAAAATCACAGCATACTTTCAATTTTAAAGATCAATAGAAGAAGGTATACATTTTGCGCATTGTATATGTTGTACATTCTGTTTAGAGTAAATGCACCAAGTATTATTTTTACTAAATATGTTTTTAAGACGTCATAAAACAATACATGATTAGAAAGTAAATTAGTTTAATAGGACAAAAAAACAGCATGCTTTGTAGAAATTACACTTGATTATATAGGTGAAACAAAAAGAATTATAATATTAATATTTAGTTTGATCTCTTATTAAAAAAAAAAAAGTTAACAAATATTTTATAGAGGAGATTTATATAATTTTAAAATCTTTTTTATTTATCTTATGTTTCAAGAGCTTAGATTTTGATTTTTTTACTCATTTTAAATTGTTTTTTAGTTTTATTAAGTCTACATTGGCCTAATATTTAGATGAAACCCAGGTAGAACAGAAAGTTACAATAAAGTTAAAATGACTTCAAAATGATTGGTAAAATGATGGTAAAATGACCAAAAATCATCATTTTGACAGTATTTTGACTTTATTGTGACGCTGTTTTACCTGAGAATAAACAGTTGTGCCATAAAAAAAAAACTTTTAAAGAAAAATGAATTTGCATGAACATACTTGATTAAGGGTCGACAGGAGACACGGTGTAGAGCCGTGAACTACGAATCGTAAAATTCGTATTACGGCCAAAATAATGAGAAAATCGCACTTTAACTGCGATATTCGTAATTAGGAGCTTTAAACTGCTACAGAGCGATTTTTTGGAAAAATGGTCAAAATAAATTTTCCTAAAATAATATCCGTAATACGAATTTTACGATTCGTAGTTTACGGCTCTCCACCATGTCTCCTGTCGACCCTTAAACTATGGTAATATTTTAGAAAATTTACTTGTTTATACGTTTTTAATTGTTAATTTATTGTTTTAATCTATTTTTTACATAATAGATTTTATATTAGTTTTATTGTGACACTTTATTTCGGCCTATATTATCATACAATCGTACTTATTTCTTTTATCAACTGAGGACTTAAAATCACTTCTTTCTTCCTTAAGTCATAGAAATAATTTTAGCCCATTAAGACCATTTAAATTACAATAGCTGTGAAATTATGTGTAAAACTCATTCAAAAAGAAATTTTGAGTTATTTATAGTTATAGCCTGTAGAAGAAATAACGATATGAGTTAGAATAGGATACTATAAGAAAACAGAGACAAATGTTTATAAAGATAGAGAAATAGTAAAACTGTAAAAAGATTAAAATGAAAAATTCATGAAAAATAGATTAAGGCCTAGTTTCACAAGTGTCGGTTAACTTTTAACCTTAGATTAACTTATTCTTCGTCTCTTTCTAAGGGGGATGTTCATGAATTTCTCATTTGTGACGTTTGTGAAACGGCCTAAGGGCCACTTTGACCAAACTCTGATTAACTTAATCGTTGATTAGTCCAATCGCATTTGCTCATTAAGCAGATTGACAAATGCGATTGGTCATTTCAATGGGAAATGACTAATCAACGATTAATCGGAGCTTGGTCAAAGTGGCCTTAAGTACATGCGTTATTTTTAGTAATATATAGTCACAGCTGGGATCTGCAGGAATTCCCACAAGTTTTTTTGTTTTCTCAAAAAGTAATGTAAGATGTAAGTTTTAGAATACATAATAAATAAAACATATAACTGATATCTCGTATAACTGAGAAAATACGTAACAAAAATAGCGCTTGGGGTCCAGCCAGACTCCGCCCGTGCAGTTAAAGATTAAACTAGAGACCCTATAATCAGAGTCTGGCCATATGGTAGCAACTTTTGATTGGTTCGCCATTTCTCGTCAAAAGCAAGAGAAACAGAAAGAGAAAAAGATGTAAGAGAGAAAGAGATCGAAAACGATATGAATGTATATCTTTCTCTCTTATATCCTTACTCTCTCGCAGGATTTTGACAAAATTGCCTTATGGCCAGACTCTAATTATAGGGTCTCTAGATTAAACCAATGCAAAAAGAACTTTAAAAATTGTATAAATTATTTACAATGTTTTTAATAGATGTTATAAAGAAAAGAAAAAGGAAACAATTTTTTTAAATATCAAGGCTCCTAGGCTTTTTCCATCATGTGAGAACGTGACGTCAGAGGCGAGAAATGATACGTTCAGAATTCTTAAATGTCATTTTCAATTAAAAAGAGATTTGCATAAAATAACACTTTAGATCACTTCAGCACACTTCAAAAATACTTCGAGAACTATCCTTTTCCCTTGACAGTTAGGGTCCCATGGAGCGGATTACGCGGAAGCGGAACGGGTGGATTACCAATCACGGGACCGTTTCGACGGAATCTTGGAAAGAGTTCTATCAGAACAATCCCGTGATTAGTGATACGCTCGTTCCGCTTCCGCGTAATCCGCTCCATGGGACCCGACCATTAATAAACAGCCGTAAAATGAATGTAATACGAATGCAGGCTTATATGCAGGCGTATGACTAGACTTCGTATTATATTCATTTTACGGTTGTTTATTAATTGTCAAGAGTAAGGGATAGTTCTCGGAGTATTTTTGAAATGTGCTGAAGTGTTATTTTATGCAAATATCTTTTTATTTGGAAATGGCATCTTTTTATTTTACAATATATATGTGCATATGTGTATGTATATGTGTATAACAAATTGCGTTTTCTATGAAGTATGCTATCTTTTTAGTCCATTATATTTAATTCCTATTACATACATCTTATTTGAAAAAAAATTTCTAATAACGTTCCGTGAAATATTTAACATATTTACTTTTGTACAATATACAGTGGCGAACAACAGTTTCGGGCCAGGCAGATTTTTTCCATATTTTGGGTTTAGGAAAAATGAACAAAAAAAAAGATTAACTTTAAACAAAATAACAGTATATTCGATGTCCTGTTGGTGGCAGATACGATTCCAAGTACAAAATATCTAAGTGAAATACGGGTGAAGTTATGGATCTTTGAACATGATAGAGATCCAAAACACACTTCAAAGATTGTATCACAGTATTTGTCTGCCAAAAAAGTGCGAGTTTTTGAATGGCCCTGTTCAAGCTGAGTTCCGATATTCACTGCCAGTACTGAAAATCTATAGTGTACGTAAACTGTAGATTTTCAGTACTGGCAGTGAATATCGAAACGCAGCTTCAGTCTCAAGACTTAAATCCTATTGAACTTTTTTGGGATAAACTTAGTCTCAGAGCAACCAACAAGAAACATTCGAATAAACAAGGAGTGAAGGAGGTTCGGTTGCTTCATCGGGGGGAGTAGTGGGACGCGGGGGTTCTGGCAACAGCGCACTAGCGTTTGAAGTCTTGAAGTAGTGGGAGTGAAGGGGATTGCTCTGATTGGTCGCCGCGTGTATAGTGCGTGAAGCTGCTCACGACCGTGGCAGTCTAGCAGACGAAAAATCAAGCAATTTATGCTTTAATAATTAATTTTTCTACGAAATGTGCGGTAACCTTCCCCTTTCTTTCACTCATTTATTTGTAAATTATTCTTAAATTACATGTGCATATTTTTTTTCCTTATCATTTGCATTTTTTCTTGCACTTATTTCATTCTGAAGTTGTGCAATATGTCATTTCCCATAAGAACCTATGCTAAAAAGTACAATTTTTGGAGTAGATTTTTTTCAAAACGGGACGGTGAAAAATTCCCAAAAAATTCACATAATTCTATTTTGCATTCCAGAACAACATATTAAAATTTCATGTTAACAAGGATGAAATGATTCTAAGAGCGTTCCGAGCGTTAAGTCTTAAATAGGAAAAGATCCCTTGAGACACAATCACCCTCTTAATCGAGTCAATGCCACATCGTTACGCAGCAGTCATTATTTCTAAGGGCCGTGGCTATCAAATACTAAATATTACTATTGTTTTTTTTTTTTTTAGTATTTTCTAGTGATTCAGTTAATTTTTGTGATTTGAAGTAACTTGAAGTTCCTGGCCCGATATTTATGATCATACGTTTTTTGTTAAATAAAGAAATAATTATGTTATTTTTTATTATTAACAACGTTTATTCATAGCAGATAGAAGTTTTTAATTGATCCTCTTGGGGTTACAATTTTCATTCACCACTATCTTTATCTCCATACTTTAACCCTTTTTGGACCAACGGTTTAACGTCTCTTCCGAAAGACGGACGTTTATTCATAGTAAAATATGTTTTTTTAGAGTTAATTTTTTTTGTTCATTTTTCCTAAACCCAAAAAATCTGCCTGGCCCGAAACTTTTAATCGCTACTGTATATGTACAAAATGCAAAATGTACATTTTCTTTCACTAATCTTGAGAAATAATCAAGCACATTATTATTTCGTTTTAAATTATATTGCTTGTAATTTGATTATATATGATCTTTCATTAACACATTTTATAAAGAAATTATATAGGTACATATATAAAATTTTAACATGTACTATTGTTATATTTCAGGTAATTGACAATTACAACTTATAGTATACAATTCCTACTGTTTCCTGTTAATTTAAAATAACAATTTTAATATACTGTGCAAGCAAAGTAAAAAACAACATTCTTTATGAATGGAAAGATGTGATTCTTCTAGTATAAACTATAAATACTTGATATGATATTATATTACGAATATGATATGATATATACTATTTAACATAAACAATCTCATAGAAGTTTATGATGTATCAGTATATTCTCTATCAAAGGCTATATATAAAATAGTATATTTCTAATGGGGAGATACAAAATTGACATAGCGAGTATCCATAAATAGAAAGTATTCGCACAATGTCGAATTCTAAGAAAAGTCCGGATTGTAATCAGAAAAAAGCTGCAATTCTCAAAGAGTCACAAGCAGTTAACAAAAAAGAAGATGCGTCGGCGCGGTCTAAGTGTAAGTTAGACTCGCACGGTTGTTTAAATCTTCAGGATATTCTGCTAATGTTTGATAGTCCTGTAAGTCAGGAACGAGCCTGGGCATTGTGCTATCAGATAGCTAAAAGTTTATCACGCTCAACGGAAAATAAGTTTTATGAGATATTGGAACTCTCGCAAATTATACTTCACAAAGATGGAGACATCTGGCTTGAAAACTTGGCAGGTGATTGTTTTGCTCCAGAATTTACAAATGATTTAGGAATTATTACTATAATATTAGAGATAATTGACGGGATAACTTACATTACAGGCTCTAAGCAATCTCTTGTTTCGGAAGAGAAGGTAAATATATAACTTGTAATAAAATATTTAATTTTATTTTACAATAAATCTTACCTATATATTACGTATAAATTATTTCAATATAAATTTTTTTTCGTACAGGCGGTATTCTCGTTAGGCATGGCAGTTTTTAAAGCCTTGGACTTTGGTTCTAACGCGGGAGAGGAGATAGCTTTATTACCAGACTTAGAAGCTCTCATTACATTGATGACAAACTGTAATCGGGGTAAATAATTTTTGCTTCCTCATAGAGAAAGTTTTGTTTTTGTAATAAATTTTTTTTTTTTAGTTTTCTACGCCAATGTTTTAAAATGTCGAAAAATCACTTTTTTTTTAATGTCACGTGTGTATGTGTGTGTATATATGTAGGGGGGACTGGGGCTGGATGTTACAGGGGTAAAATGTTATAACTATAAAAAGTAGGTTCATGAAACTAAGAAACGCTAGATAGCGATAAACACATTTTGAAGCTAAATAATCATACATTTCACAATCGTTAGCGTTTCTTAGACGGTTTTATGAACCTACTTTTTATAGTTGTAACATTTTACCCCTGTAACATCCAGCCGCAATCTCCTTTACGGATTCTCCGAAATTTCAACCGACTATAACTCAAGAACTGCTTGAGCTACAGCGCTGTATTTTGGCATAGAAGTAAAGTAGTTACTTTTATTTACTGTCATTTTTATAAAAAATCACAATATTTTAGATTTTAAGGAGGTTCACCTACTATTCTGGAATAAAACATGCGATTGAATAATAATGTCATTACAGCGAACTCGAATTATATGCAATATTAGTATAATAAATTGTGGATGTTACTTATGTACCTACAATTCTTCGTAAATTATTAGTGTATAGAATATTAACAAATATATATTCCAAAGTATGAGAACGTCGACTCACGAATCGTTGTCAGGTACTTATTATCCAACATTATAAAGTAAAAGGAAAATCACAAATAATTTATAAAAACCTATATGAACAATTGTCAGAGAATACTAGAGACTTAAAATGATTAATACATTGAAAATTGCGTGTCGTGGATTCATGATTAGTGGTTAAACACTGTTTGTGAGGTTTGGTTGCATCAACTCTTATGCTGCGGCGTTGCCAAGTCTGTCACTGCTAATTCGATCCGCGAGGTAAAAGTAAACATTAGGCGATTTTTGGCGTGACTCTGGTATAAGCAACCAAAGGGTACCAAACTGCACCAGAACCAATAGCAGCCACGGATAGCAACTTTGGTATATGTACCAAACCATACCAAACGATCGCCAAAAATCGCCTATTATAGGCGATTTTTGGCATGACTCTGGTATAAGCAACCAAAGGGTACCAAACTGCACCAGAACCAATAGCAACCACCGATAGCAACTTTGGTATATGTACCAAACCATACCAAACGATCGCCAAAAATCGCCTTATGACAATAAAGTTTTAAATCCACATGGTAAAATCCGATTTTTAAAGTTTTTACACAATCGTTGATGTTTCATCTGTCAAATGCTAGTTTTTCAAAGTCTTAAGTTGGCTAAGTATGTATGTACAACTAAACCAGTGATCATTTACCTCAGCGACCGTTTCTCATGAGGCGATAGGTTCAAAGTGGTCAACTTCTGAATAATATTACAAAAGAACTATACGGTCAATATAATTGCTCAAATTTTAGGATTATTTGTGTAGTGTTTATGTAAATTATATAAAAAAATTAAGATTCTAAATTGACTTTCGACTAATAGGCAAACCTCGTTAAGGCAGTTTTAATTTTTCAAAAAATATCTGTAGAAGTTCTAACTTCCGCAAATTTTGAGATATTGGGTTAAATTTTTAAAAATGAATAGAGTATTATTGAAGAATGGTTGGTTTTGATTTTGATGAGAATTGGTGAAAGGTTTTATTTTTTTATTTTTTACATTAAAAAATTTTTTTTAATTGTAAATTTTCGAATTCTTTAAATAAATATTTATAATATTCCAAGTGGAGTTTTCCAACTAATATATTGATCTCGATATATTAAACAATAATATATTGAGAAAATGTCAAATTTTCATTCAAATTAAGTTTTTTTTATTTATTGTCTATTTTTTGTGAAGTTTATATAAAAATAAAAAATGTGTGCAAATTATAAACTTGCATATTGTTTCCTCACCATTTTCTTTCGCTTATAAAACTTCCTCTATGAGGAAGCCAACCTATTATGTGCTAATAATTTTACTAATTTGTCTCATAGAGGAAGCTGTATAAGTGAAAAAAATGGTGAGGAAGCAATGTGCAAGTTTCTAATTTGCACACTTTTTTCACTTTCTTACCTTTTAATAATGTTTAATCGCGTATTTAAATGAAAATTTAAGTTAATAAAATGATTAAAATTAGTTTTCGTTTTATGTAAAATTAAAATGCTATTTAATTATATTATTAGTCTGTGAAGGTGATGCAGAAGAACGTTTACAAGAAACTGATGATGAAGGCATTGAGCGAGATTCTGGTGACACTGATGCAGAGGATTATATGATGCCGAAAACTGCCGAATCATACACAGATAATGCTACATGTACCTTGAAGACTGTTCTCCAAGTAAATTTGTTATATTTTAATTTTTAATACATTGCGTAATGATTTACACTCTGATAATGTAATTAATAATCAAAGAAAGCAAAGTAACTGTGAGGTTATTCAAAGATCTTTCTAAGTAGTTAAATTAATTTTATAACAAACGCAATAAATACAATTTTATATTTTAACCCTTTCGGTACGGAGCGACCGGGACGCGAACGCCCCTCTAGTGGCCGAAGCGTCGATCCGCCGATATGTACGCGATTCGGTCGAGAAAGCTAGGCACTCGACGTTCAACGTTTTCAATTATTATATGTAGATAATAAAACTCAATAACAAAAACAATTAAAAAAATTTATTAACAGAGGCATTTCAAGTTAACATTTCAAGTTGCTCGGCCGCAGCGAGCAGTATAATGGACAGTGACTATAGTCACTCTCCTTACCGAAAAGGTTAATTTCTTAAGCGGGTATTCTTGTCTAGAATTCTGTTGTTGAAGATGACTTTTAGAATAGAATAAATTTAAAACTTCGAGTTTTTTTTCTGAAATTTTTTACACAAAGTATTTATTGTAATGCTTTAAAAACATGTATAAATTTTGTTAGAAAAAAAAATAAATTTAACATGTGGTTTTGTACACTCGGGCACAAATGGTGCGCCTCTGATTGGCGACCAGTGTTGCGGACGTTGTGTGTATCTAAAAAAAAAAAACCCAAACATTCTTAATCTATATGAATGTTGTGAGAGTTGGTACCAGAATTGAGTCAAAATAATTTTTTTCCTTTCTTTTATAACTCGCTGAAGAGGAAAAAAAACGTAGGAAAAATCGACACTCAACATTTAGCATGCCGCCATTTTGTAAAAAAGACCGAAAAAAAAGATTAAGAATATGTTTTTTTTTTTTAGATACAACGTCCGCAACACTGGTCGCCAATCAGGGGTTTTTTTCCGCGCATTATTGTGCCCGTGCGTACAAAACCACATGTTAAATTTATTTTTTTTCCAACAAAATTTATACATGTTTTTAAAGCAACAATAAATATGTGTAAAAAATTTCAGAAAGAAAATTTGAACAGTTTTAAATTTATTCTATTCTAAAAGTCACCTAAAAAAAAAACAGCATTCTAGACAAGAATACCCCCTTAATTGTGTTTATGGATTCTGTAAAATTACATTTGTTACAAGAACAATGCAAAATTTTTACTTGCATTTCAGATATGTGTAAGGCATGTGCAAAGTTTACACGAAGATGCTGATAATTATTATCAGAATATGATACAAGCATTTGTGGAAGAGGCTCTCAATCTCTCACAGTTTCTGGAGAAAGTAGTTGTCGATAAACAATCACAAGATTTATTTAGTCCAAATAATACCGATCGTAGCTCAACTTCATTGCAAAACATTGATACATTGGATTTCAATGATTGGGTAAGTCTTTCTGATCGATATAAAAATACACTGCAACAATGTTTCATCATGTTTTCACAAAGAAATTATTGACTTACAATTTATTAAGAAATCTGATGTAGAAGGAAATATCTTAAAGAATCCTATATATTTTTAATGGAAAATGGCTTACGGTTAATTTTGCTGAAATTGAAATATGTTACTGTCAATGGGCACAATCTCGTAAAATTAATAGTTTTGTTGCCGCAGAGCTTCAAAGCCTTAAAACATTAGGATTTGGAGGTAAAGCTGAGATGAAGTTTGGAAGCTTATTTTTGTCTAACAAGTGAGTGTACACTGCCTGTCAACGATTCCTTTTCTGAGGTAAGGAGGGAACACAGAAGTTCTAGTGACTTTAATAGAAGTAACCAATAAACGGCTATATCATACCCAATTCTGTACACGCTAAAACACGCTTATTGACAGTCGTCGGTGTCGTTACCGGTATCGGCGCAGCTTTTATACAATATGAAAAACCTACGCAACGCGTATCGAACCGTAGTTGTCGGTAGGCGTGTACAGAATTGGGCTCCAGGTAGCAGAGTGACGTCAAATGATGTATTAATAACGTCTTAATGACGTCTCTAATGTCAATAAAACGTGATTAAGACGTCTTTAGACATCATCCTGCTACCTGGGTAAACAACTATATCTCATAAACAAAGGACTATACATTTTAAATGTATTGTCAAATCAGCTGAAATTGAAATATGTTGTAGTTTAGGTGATGCTGATCAAAAGTCTCCACGGGCACAGAGTCCGAATCAAATCTATGAAAGTTATGAAAATCAAAACTATGAAAGTTATGATGGTTTAAAGTGAGTGCCATTGGAGTTTAAAAAATGCCTGTTTTTTAAATACATTATTTATTACGTATATATAATGTATGGATGTGCGTGCGTGCGTGTGTACGAAAAATAATATATATGTGTATTTAGACTGTTGGCAGCATAAAAAGATCGAAATCTGTAACGTACAGCAGATGTGGAAATCTTATATCTTAATGGTTTTAAGCATTGTTTCCTTGTACTCAAAAAAGCATACAGACAATTGTTGATGTAGAAGAAAACTGATATGTGACATCTTCAAAATAACTAGGACTGAGACAAATAAGAACTAATATTTTATATATTAACTAACCGCGATAATGACTACTTACTTAACTGACTAATAAGACTTAGGATAAACTGATGACTGACAAAGAGATGTAAGTTTAGCATTAGTTAATGCTAATATCGGCGATTACACAAATCACTCACATACATGTATATATTTTTTCAAACATTTATATATTAACATATGTATTCAAAAACAAGCATTTTTAAACTCCAATGGCATTCACTTTGTTATCTTATCTTTTATGGTGTTGATTTTTGGACTTTGTGCCCATGAAAACTTTTGATCAGCACCACCTAAACTACAACATATTTCAATTTCACCCAATTTGAACGGAACCATTTTTACATTTAAAATGTACAAGGTCCTTTCTCTCTCTCACACACATCTATCCAAGCTGAATTATACTCACCTATTCAATCACTACATATGTACTTCTATATATATAAAATAGAATGTCTGTATGTATGTATGTATGTTCTTTATACACTCTTAAACTATTTGACCGAATTTTTACCAAAAGTATATAAAATAGGGGTAGAATTTTCCGGGGGGTGTTATAGAGTGTATAGTTTTTCGTTACCGATCTTTTTGGGAACTGGTATCCGAAATTTTTCCAATTTTTCGGGAAATAATTGACCGAATTTTAAAGAATTGTATATAAAACAGGGGTAGAATTTCCCGGGGAGTGCTATACATTGCTTACTCGCGATGTACACAGAACCTCGATATTTTACTTACCGATAACCGATTTTCCAAGGCATTTTTTAAGTGAAATATCGAGGTTCTGTGTACATCGCAAGCGAGCAATCTCGAAATTCCCGAAAAAAGGCCCAGGAAAACCAAGGGATGAAGTCGCTGATCGGTAAGTGAAATATCGGAAAAGCGGAAATGACTCAATAGTGTGAAACTCGAGTAGAAAAAGATCGGTTACGACATGTTTAATCCATGAAAACATTTATGCGGTCCGATTTGAAATTAGAGGCATTTAGTTATGATTCAAATTACGAATATCAATTTTATCCGAGAGTAATAATTGGGCAAATGGATGCAATATGTGATTATTGTTAAGCAAAAAAGTTTAAAACTTAAGCACCTAGAATGTGTTATTCATGCAGAAAAGTTAAACTTCCGTCTTTAAATCAACCACCCAACACACTCCTTATGTTTGTCCACAATAAGGTTATTGAAAGACAAATAAAGTCGTTTTAAGAAAAACGACTTCCGGGCGAAGCCCGGGTAACCATCTAGTATTCAATAAAAATAATCTTAATACACGAAAATAAGCTTGAACTTTATGTCAGCTTTCAAATCCTAATAATATTTTAAGGTTTTGAAGCTCCTCAGTGAGTACATTATTGATTTTAAGAAGTTAGGTTGTGCCTTATTGATACTTTTTATTAGGAAGGTAAGGACAGTGACATTTCAATTATAGCAAAATTAACCGAAAACGATTTTTCATATAAAATTGTAAAGTATGCCGAGTTTTTTTCTATTTTAAACAATGCACTTTCTTATTACATGTTTTTCAAAAAAGATAAACATGTAAATAATGTGTTGTACTAACGAGATCTACTGATTGCTAATTAGCATTTATTCTTGTAGACGGACATTAGAATTTGGAGGGCTATACAAGTACGTTGGTACTATAATAAAATTACATTTACTTATTTCGTTGTAATTGCATTATTAGCTTTAAAGTAATTTTAATTAGTACTTCTTGTTTAAAGTTAATGAAATAAATGTAATATATATTGAGCATGATAAATGCATGCAGCATGATAATTTAGTTCACCAATTCTTGATAGAACAAATCAAATTTTATATCAATAAAACTAAAACTTTATTTACTTTTTAAAAACGTAATTATGCAAGAGAAAAATTATTTATGCAAGTATATATTATTATTTTATATGATAATTAAAATAAATTACAAAAAAGCATATTTTGTAGAATATTATTTGATTTATTATTTTTATATTTATTTGCTATTTCTTACTATGTTATTTTGTAACAAAATTACAAAACTACTTTGTTGTATTTATTGCAATAATTATGTGAATTAAAATTTTAGGGTAGGTATTATTATAAAATAATTATTCTACTATGTATGATTTTAGTATAAAGTGTCAATTTATAGATACCAGAAAAAAATTAGATAATGCAGTAAGATGATTTGAAATAGTGGCTATGTAATAAAAAATTTTTGTATTTTATACAAAATTATTTTATAAGTTATAAAATAATACTGTCTAACATGTAATAAACACATACGTATAAAAACATCTGTAAATACATACATTAGGGCTGGATTCGGGGAGCGCGCTATTAGCGCTATTTGCTTATACTATCCTTGTTTTACACCTGATGAACGATAAAGATAGAATGATGCAATAGCGCTAATAGCGCGCTCCCCGAACGCAGCCTAAGGGGTAACACCACTATAGAGGCCCGAAAAATAGAATTTTTTGTGGTTAAAAAAAAGTAAATAAAAAATCTATTTAAAGAACATTATTGTACATGTCTTAAAGTGTATGAAACAATTTTTTATTTTTCTAAATGGGATTTTTTTAAATCTTACCTCTTAAGTTATATAAGTATGTAATATTATAAGTATTTATTAATGGTAATATTAGTATTTCTAAATATATTGTCAGGCTAGGTTTTGGGTTCAAGTTATTAGCGAGCTGAGGCGAGGAGTAAAATTGAAAAAAGTAGAAGCTAATTTGGGTTCTCGCGTGTCTTCACGTGGAGAAGGAACTCTCCCGGACTATAAGCCGACACCATATGAGAGTTTGATGGACGATATTAGAGAAAGACGATATCACCTTAGGAAAACGCCGCCTACGCCATCAAGGAAGGACGCACACGCCATTATTCTTGAATTTATTCGAAGTCGACCACCTTTAAAAAAGGCAAGATTCATGATTGCGTACATATAAAATCCGAGTAAACTAAAAATCCAAAAGAGGAGCTATATTTTCGTATTTAGTGCTAATTACGCTTGTTCCATTATCAACCGGAAATACAATATGTGATTTTCACCAGTGTTAGGAATGAAATCAAATTTAATATATACTTATGTTGAATCTTAGTACAATACTTAGGTATTTTACTTGATGAAAATTGAGTAGTTTTTATAAAAATCATACATGTTCTGTATATTAATAAATTTATGGTAATTACGCAGCGATAAGGACCATCTTCCAATTTCAATAATTTTGAGATATCTAGGTCATCACCTGGAGTAACCTTCAAAAAGTTTTAACCGGCGTTGTCTATTAAAAAGTTATTAATAAAAGAAGTTACATATAAATGAAACAATTTTTCTTTACTGATATATATAGGAACAGCATATGCGTTGACGGGCACTGCCACTCTGCCTCCCTCTGCACTGCCACTCTGAAAAAATCTAACCCAAATATATTTTTGCCTTGAAACTGAAATTTGGTTTGAATTAGGTTAGATTTTGTCAGGATGGGGTTGCAGGGGGAGGAGCAAAGCTCTTCATGCGCCCACGCATGTTGTTTTTGTATATATCAGCAAGAGGGTAGAGATGGACATCACTTCACGTAGAAAGTTGAAAATGTGGAACTGTACGAACAATGGACTTCGCTTTTTACGTAGAAATTACAAACCCATGTGAAAATTACGTTTTATTTATGATACATCAAATTGTGGTGATGAGGACTATGAGATTTGAGTTACGACGAAGTTATTGGTGTGTAATATCTCATTCTTATTCGGACACCTTTTTATCGTACAACTATTATATTATTCATTCTTCGAAAATAGCTTTAACACTTATATACATTCTTATTCTCCTGTCTGATGAGTTGACTCAGAATTCTTCAAATTCTCTTCCTAATCATGAATTCTGACTACATTTTAGATAACGATCTTTTAGTCTATTTATATTCACACTTGATATGACTCTTGACTTCCTAATCTTGAAATACCCCTTTGGCACGATGGGGGGGAACGTGAGAAATAATTAATTAATTTTTATACTGCTGAAGATGGCTCAATGTAGATCATCACAATTTGATGGTTTATTATCGAGAGTCCTTTAAGTTTCAAGTATTGTTTCTTTTATTTTATTTATGAAACTTCTTTTGTTAATACGTTATAAAAACTTTTTAACTAGAGTTCCTATAATAAACTATTTTTAACAAACAACGAGCGACACAGCTAAAACCTTTTGAAAGTCACTTAGGAGAATGACCTTAACAAATATGTCAAGCTCATTGAAATCGGCGAAATCACTGTTAATGTGTATTAATTACCGTGAAGTTTACCCCATTCCACTCCCTGCTTACAGGGCGATACAAGGTCTATCATTGTATGGTTTGTGTGAAAAGTTGAAACCCCATGTAGAACTGTACAATGATAGATCTCGTTTAGCTCTGTAAACAGGGGATAGGGGATAGGGGATAAATCTCGCTTTGCGTGGAAAATTGGAAATCTATGTAAAACCATTTTATGTTAATATGAGTGCTGAAGAGAAAATCTGGGAGGTGGAGGAGGTGGAGCACCGTCTCTGCTCATACATGTGCTATTTCCTCATACATAATAGCAAATTATGTCCTCCACTGCTGAAAATCATTGTTACATTTTTTAAACGGTTTTTGTTAATAACTTTTTAATAATGACTGCTGGCTAAAACCTTCTGAAGGTTACTCAGAGTGATGATCTGGATAACAT
This sequence comes from Temnothorax nylanderi, assembly GCF_030848795.1. NCBI lineage: Eukaryota > Metazoa > Arthropoda > Insecta > Hymenoptera > Formicidae > Temnothorax > Temnothorax nylanderi. The sequence goes on along the minus strand of NW_027249384.1, from coordinate 131,963 downwards.
ATCTCAAAATTATTGAAATTAGAAGATGGTCCCTATCTCTGCATAATTACCATTTATTACGATAAAACATAGAATTACGTATGAAATATCATTTAAAGCATATTGAAATTTTTTATTTATATTTTTGAAGTATTAATAAAGAGTCAAAATGTGTGCGTATACATGTGCGTGAATGTGTCTGCGTGTGGTGTGTTGCGTGCGTTCGTGCGTGCGTGTGGGTGTGTGCGTACACAGGTAGGGCATTTAAAGTGTTTCGAGCTTATCTTTGAAAGTTTAGTTTATTGGAAAAATGTTTCAGATAAAGGTTTTAGGGTTCAGAGAGGGCCAATAGACAAGCTTATTAGATTTTGGGTTCGGGATTCGTGTTGAGCCTAATGCCCTACCCTGTATAAATTTTTACAAACTTGTTTAAAAAAATGTTTTGTAATTATACTTTGCCATACAGGCCTCAGAGAGACGATTACGACCATTACAAAAAGAAAGTACTTTAAGAGAATTACTCATGGAAAGCATAAAGAAGCCTCCAAAGCCCCTAAGATCTTCTGGTTCAAGACAACATGCTCCAAATATTGAAGAAACATCAATTTGTAAGTTTATGTATCTTATATATTTGTAGTTTATAGCGTCCTGGGAAAAAATATTTCTATAATGTCTTATATGCTCATATAAGAAGCGATATATGCTCGTATATGAATTTTGGTCTGATAAGAGCTTATACGGTCATATATGATTATATAAGATTATATAAGGACATATAAAAAATATTTTTTATAATGTCATATGTTCATATAAAGCCTCTTGCACAATAGGCGATAGCGATAGCGCTATCGCTATCGCCTATTGTGCAAGGGGCTTAAGAAGCAATCTTATATGCTAATATATGAATTTTGGCCTGATAAGAGCTTATATGGTCATATATGGTTATATAAGATTATTCAATTAATCTTTATTTCACTCCCCTTCCGGGGTTGGAAAGGCGTTTTTTTCAGTAAAAACATTCTTAAAAACCTTTACAAATTCTGCTATACAAATAAAATCATATACATTATACATTCAATCATTAATCATATACATTTTATATTTATAATATAATTTTTCTTATTTCTTCTTTCCCCGACCTGGTCATTGAGCGACCTCACATCTCATTTCCCTTCCCTTCGTCTTCCATCCGGCACCCTTCTGGTCATCTCTTTCAGCTTCCTTTAATTCCGCACCCCTCTGACTTCCTCCTTTCTATCGCTGCTTTTCCCTTTTCTTTCTGGCTCTTTCCCTCCTCTTGTTCGACGTCTTCCTTCTTTCTTATTCTATGTTCACTCTGCAAATAATTGTATTAAAGATTATTTTTACATTCTTACAATCTTACCTCCTTCTCCCCTTCCTCTCCCTTAATGCTTCTCTCTTTATCTCCCTTCATCTCTCCTTTCCATCCTAAATTTCTCCTATTCTTTTTTCTTCCTATCTGCTTCGTCCTCGTCCGTATCCGTAAGGTAAACGTACCAGTGGCCGCACACGTACCAGTGGCCGCACACGACTTTAATGTTGTCAATTTATTAAGCATTTCGTGAAGAATATTGCAAATCTAAAAATTGTGTAGGGATCTACAATACGTTATTGTAATAACAAACAAATTTGAAGTATGATTCTGCACGGATTACCATTTATTTTAAATTGTTTATTCGGTCTCGCACGTCACGACGGTAGTTTCAACGCATTCCTTATCGAATATGCTGAAGATTGCTGAAAGCTTCTTAAGGTATTATCGTTTCACCTTTTCGTATTTTGGAGGTAAATTATAGCTCATTTTATTCAGGAGAATGTATTCTTACCTATGCGGCGGTTTAATTGCTTATAAAATTACAAAATTACAAAATTAAATAGTAAAATCTTCCTGTTCGGATCATTGGAACAAGCAAATCATATGCTGTACCCCTATCGAGACGCTGTTCGGATACTGGTACAACCCTGCGAAGTTCGCTAGTCCCAGTAACCGCACTAACCGCACATTGCATAGCACGCTCCCAGTCAGAAGTGACAAGTCGAAAAGTCGGCTATTAGACGGCTATGTCGTCTATGATTTTATAGAGGTCTAATTTGAAGGACACAAAAACATATAATCGACCTAATTTTAGACGTCTATATCAACCGGTCCTTTGGTTGAAAAGTCGTTGATTCGCCGTCTTTTTAACTGATGATTTCTGACTGGGCTGTCTCTCGATCGGAATTAATTCTGGTGTTTTGATTTAAAAAAACGAAATAACGCGTGGAAAACCGATTGATAAGTAAGTACTCATTGTTGATAATATATCTGCAATAAATCTAATGTGTATGCTGAATCTGTGCAACCAGTATCAGGAAAATTGTTTGCTGTTTACATGGAGAGGTTATGTTACGACTGAATATCGTATTGTGCGGACACTGGGTCTTTCCGTGTTCGGCACTGGGACATATCTCACCTACCGAGTAATAAAGGTTATGCGGACACTGGGTGGGACATACCGAGTAAAGGCTGTGCGGACACTGGTACATTTGACCTTTTTATCATTTTCGCGGCATAAATAATAAATGACTGAATATTAAAATAAACATTGCATGTGTTTTAGAAACTAGAAACCCTAACCTTCAAGATGGTTCAAGTCATTTGTACCAAGCATGCGTCTAAATGGGCTAAATTTGTATCACAATCTGAATTGATCTCTTAAGTGTGCGGCCACTGGTACGTTTACCTTAAGGGGATTCTCCTCCATCCTTTTCGCTCTTTCTTCCTCCGCGGTCCTCTTTGGCCTCCCGCTTTCCTTTCCTCTCCTCTCCTCTCTTTTCTCCTTTCTTTCTCCTCTCTTTCTCCTCTCTTTCTCTTACCCTCGTTTCAATCCGCTCTCTTCCTTTCTCTTTGCATCCAATACCTTCCGCTTATCCTCCTCAACAAAAATTATCTGTATTATTCTCTAATCTTTCTAACTAACTTGCCGCTGTATTAGCCTGCCTTCTTCTTCTCTCCAGCTCTGCCATCCATTTCTCTCCCTTTCCTTTACTATTCAGTATCCTTATGATCTTCTCGCCAATTTCTTCTGGCTTCTCCTCCTCCTCTCCTCTTGTGCACCGCTCTAACACATGCTCCCATGTCTCTGGTTCTGCACCACATATTCTACAGCTTCTTTTCTCTATTGGTTCCCAATATCTTCCACCTCTTATCTCATTACCTAGCCTAAATCTCGCTATCCTGATCATGGACTTCTCTTTCCCTTTTTTCTCTAGGTATTCTGGCCTTCTGATTTCTGCTATTTCCCTGTACCACCTGTTATATCTAAGATGAATAAGATTATATAAGAATAAGATTATATAAGGACATATATATTTAAATAAGTTTATACTTTGAGATGCAATATTGTGATCTGATCATATATAAGATCATCAGAAAATTGTTATTTTCAAATGTTATTTTTTAAGTGTGCCACTTTATTATAAGAGTGGACTCCACGATACAACTGATACAAAATTTGTGCCGTTCTATAAGGCGAGATAGTGCCATGTTTTTTGATACCGTTTCTTATACCACTGTTCGTTAAATTTTAAATACGAGAAATAGATTCTATCGGATGTCATCAATCGGATACTTTGAGATGCAATATTGTGATCTGATCATATATAATCTTATCTATGACTATATAAGTTTATATGTGATTATATTATTTTTAGTTTAAATTATAAGGTATGTTTGTAAAATAATACGATTATTATATTTATTTATAAAAACTGTAATATATATTACATAACAGTTTTTTTCACGAATTATTACAGGTAATTTCACTGTTTACGAAAATATGTAATAAAAATTAATGTTAATTAAAAAAATCTTGCGCAAAATAATTAATGTTAATTAAAAAGTATCTTGCGCAAAATAAGAAAAAGAAGAAAATTTAACAATAATCAAACAAAGGGCTTGCGAACCAGCAGGATGTTTATGCTATCGTGTATATTTCGAAAAATGACACAAACGTTTCGGCCATAACTGTGGCCTTCTTCAGTGTAATAAATAGTCGTTAAAATTTAAAACAAAATTTAACAAAATTTAAAACAAAAGAAAATTTAAAATAACAAGAAATAAGAAGTACCGTACTCGATCGAAGCGGATCTTGGTGCTTAATAATATTTCACAATATCAATTATTAAATACATTTTTCAGTTTTTTAGACTGCGTGCCGATATGGTTGTTGGACTTATAACGCAATCGTAAACTGAAGCTTATAGAAATAATATTTCAAATTAATTTGATTGTCAAGTAAAATAATACTAGAACTTATGGATAGATCCGAGTATATGTTTATATATGATTATATTTAATCTTATAAATATACTTTTACATGATCAGACATGATAATATACAAGAATATATGACCATATAAGGCTATACTTAAAGAGGTTTTATAAGAATGTATAATCATATTTCGCCCGCGCTTCGCGCGGGCTCAAAATCTTTTCCTTTTTTTAGTCTAGATCCCTTCCCTAAACTCTTTGTTCTTACTTTTTTCTTCGTAGACAATTTTTTTTCCACTTTAAGTTGTATTTTTCTCTCTTAAATTTATGTATGTATAGAGATATATATTTATTTTTTCCGCGCATCGGGCGGATGTACTCTCCGCTGATCCGCCATTTTTGGCTTACTTTCATTTTTTAAATTATTTTTTCTAATTCTGTATCGCGTTGCATTTTGGCACTCAAGTCAGGTAGTACAACCCTTTTACTCTTATTTGATAAAAATTTATACATTGTTTTTGATTTTTTAAAGAAGTTTCAATTTTTCCACATTATAAATGCCTGTATGTTTTCTAATTTCCACAAATTTGGAGATATTGGGCCATTTTTTTTTGTTTCTCGTTGGAGGAGGAAAATGCCTACACATACAGACCTTTTTTAAAAAGGTGATTTTTCAATGTTTTCGAAAATTCTGAACACATTGGCATAGAAAACTGAAAAAATAGCACCGGTTTTAAGAAAATACGTCCATTATTGAAAAATTAAACTCATCGTCGCGCTCCCCGGAAAATTCTACCTCTACTTCATATACAATTCTTTGAGATTCGGTCAATTATTTCCGGAAAAATCCAAAAAGATCGGTAACGAAAAATTATATACTTTATAGCACTCCCCGAAAAATTCTACCCCTACTTTATGTACTACAATTCTTTGAGATTCAGTTATTTGGAATTGGTTTTCAAAAAGATCGGTAACGAAAAATTATACACTTTATAGCACTCCCCGGGAAATTCTATCTCTACTTCATATATAATTCTTTGAGATTCAATCAATTATTTCCCGAAAAATTGGAAAAATTAGAAAAACCGGTTTCCAGAAAATCGGTAACCAAAAACTGTACACATCATGGCGCTCCCCGGACCAAATCTTAAAAAATTATATATGAAATAGGGGTAGAAAAGACTGAAGAATATAATAAAATTAGAAATAGCCCAACATTTCAAAATTTGCAAAAGTTAGAGCAACCACGGGCATTTCTAAAAAAATTCAAATTTTTTAAAAAAAATTTACCCTTTACCGATTATCGCCAAATTCAATACCAACCTTCCTTGAATAATACTCTATCGATAAAAAAAAAACAGCCCGATATATCAATATTTGCGGAAGTAGAACAACCACGGACATCAAATCCACACACACGCACACACACGCGCGCACACACACACACACACACACGCACGCGCACGCGCACGCGCACACGCACACGCACGCACACACACACACACACACACACACACACACACACACACACACACACACACACGCACATACGGACATTTTTTAAATGCAATATTTCGACATTTTAAAACACTCTAAACATATTAGCATCAAAAACTCAAAACTAATCTTTTCTTTGGTTTCTTCTACCCCTATTTCATATATATTTCATTTAAATTTGGTTGATTAGACCCAACTTTATACGCAATCAAAGGTTCATATACGAAATTTATGAAAACAAAGCTTTCTCTATGAGGAAAATCGGTAACAAAAAACTATAGGGGAGACCGGGGCCTAACCGTCGCCGGGGTTGAACCGTCAAATTAAATATCTCGGAACCTGTATATTGTGCGAACTCGCTATTAACATTGTAAACGCTGCTTATGGTACCCATGTGACCAACGGAGTTTCGGCAGGTTACCTGCCGTGTTATGATTTTTACGAGGGCAAACGTGTTTTCGGGAGGTGAAAGTTACATTTTCTGCGCGTGGAAATTTTGTAATATCTGCAATAATATTTGCTCTCCAAATCTCGAGGTACGTGATTATAAAGAGTAATGCATGCTGAACACGAATCCAGTGTAGTTTTTTCATTATCGTTGATGTCTAATATTTCGTGGGCGATCAAACCTAAAACTTGTGTTTGGGGTTAATCCGTCAGTAAGCAGTCCGGGTGCATTTCCAAGGCATTTCCGGGCATTTCCAGGCTCACTGCATATGGAATATGGATGAGACGGGAATTACAACCGTTCAGACACCGAATAGAGTCATCGGACGTCAAGGAGTGAAACAAGTCGGGCGAGTGACTTCTGCGGAAAGAGGAACCCTCGTAACTATTTTTTAATAATGTTTTGCATAAAAATTTTAAATAAATTTTTATATTTTTCTCTTAAAAAACAATTATTAAGATGTATTCTATCATTTTTCAGGATTAGATGTACGTATATGTATTGAAAATGCAGTGTGACGGTTAAACCCCGGCATTTTTGAGATTTCAATTTTTCCACCGTTGTCGTTTTTGCTCTATACCGGTTAAACAAAGCGACGTAGATAAAAATTTCCTATATAAATTTTGTAGCTAAAGGTTCACTCTTTACAGTGGTATACCACATTTAACTAAAATTATTTATTTTCTTGTTAAAAATCGGCACCGAAAAAAAACTGACGGTTAGGCCCCGGTCTCCCCTACAAATCATAGCACTCCCCGGAAAATTCTACCCTTATTTCATACACTTTTGGTAAAAATTCGGTCCACTAACAAATGAGTAGTTCGCGGTCAGACAGACAGACAGACAGAAGACGGTACTTATATATATAGATCCGAACTGGTTTCCAGTGGCAATTAAACCCATCCTCGAAAAATTAATAAAATTTTTGAACCGAGAAATTGGAAAAATTTCTGAACCGGTTTCCAAAAAAATCGGTAACGAAAAATTATACACTTTATAGCATTCCCCGAGAAATTCTTCCCTTACTTCATATATAATTCTTTGAGATTCGGTCAATTAATTCCCGAAAAATTGAAAAAATTTCAGTACCGGCTTCCAAAAAGATCGGTAACGAAAAATTATACACTTTATAGCACTCCCCGGAAAATTCTACCCCTGTTTCATATATAATTCTTTGAGATTCAATCAATTATTTCCCGAAAAATTGGAAAAATTTGTACACCGTTTTGAAGAAAATCGGTCTATTAATTGAATGAATAGTTCGCAGTCAGAAACATTTTAGCACCTGCAGTTTTTAGGAAATCGGTACATTAATGAAAAATTAAACCTATATGAAAAATTCTACACATCATCGCAATCTCCAAAAAATTAGAAAAATTTTGGCACCGGTTTCAAGAAAATCGATCCATTAATGGAAAAATTAAACTTAATCCTCAATAAATTAAAAAATTTTGGCACTGGTTTCAAGAAAATCGGTCCATTAATACTTATTATTTCTAAAAAAATTAGAAAAATTTCGAAACCGGATTCCAAAAAATCAGTAACGAAAAATTATCCATAAAAAAAAATTCAGCTTGATATCAAAATTTGCGGAAATTAGAGCAATCACGTACATTTTTTTAAACAGAAATCGGAAACCTCTTTATTATTAGCAATTTTTCTAATTCTATTACACTTTTTAGTTCTTTCATATATAATTCTTTAAGATTCGGTCAATTAATTCCCGAAAAATAGGAAAAATTACGCAACCGGTTAAAAAAAATCGTTAACGAAAAATTAACCCCACCACTGCCATTCCCGGAAATTTTTACCCCTATTTTATATATAATTCTTTAAGATTCGGTCCATTAACGAATGAGTATAATACCCGTATAATAAGAAAAATTTTTGCACCAGTTTCAGGAAAATCGATACATTAATGAAAAATTAAACCTATCGCCACCATCCCCAAAAAATTCGAAAAATTTTGGCACCAGTTTCAAGAAAATCGGTACATTAATGAAAACTGAAACCCATATGAAAAATTATACATATCATCGCCATCTCCGGAAAATTAAAAATTTTGGTACTGGTTTGAAGACAATTGGTTTATTAATGAAAAATTAAACCCATTGCCACCATCCCCGAAAATTTCTAAAAATGGCACCCGTTTCCAAAAAATCGGTACATTAATGAAAAATTAAACCCATTCTCGTTTAATTAGAAAAATTTTGGCACCAGTTTCAAGAAAATTGGTCCATTAATGAATAAGTGTTCGCGGTCGGACGTTAGATACTTATTATTTCCCGAAAAATTACGTATTGTTTCCCAAAAAATTAGACAAATTTCGGTACCGGTTTCAAAAAAAATTGGAAACGAAAAATTATACATATCATGGCAATCTCAGTTATTATTTCCCGAAAAATTACGTATTGTTTCCCAAAAAATTAGACAAATTTCGGTACCGGTTTCCAAAAAATCGGAAACGATAAATTATACACATCATGGCAATCCCCGGGAAATTCTACCCCTACTTTCTATATAATTCTTTAAGATTTGGTTTGTCCCCGAAAAATTAGAAACATTTTTGCACCGGTTTCAAGAAAATCGGTCCGTTAATGAATGAGTAGCTCGCTGTCGGACATTAGATAATTATTATTTCCCGAAAACTTACGTATTATTTCCCGAGAAATTGGAAAAATTTCGGTACCGGTTTCCAAAAAATTGATAACGAAAAATTATGCACTTTATGGCACTTCCCGTAAAATTCTACCCCTGTTTCATATATAATTCTTTAAAATTCGGTCCATTAACGAATGAGTAGTTCGCGGTCAGACAGACAGAGAGTCGTCAGGTACTTATAATCAGTACAAAATTACCTTTTTCAAAAAAGGTAAAAAAAGGCGCCAAGTACACGCAATGTATTTTGTAAATTCAAAAATCCAACCTAAGTGGTAGCTTTATTTCTTTTTCACAAAATTATATTACTTAACTTAACTCAAGTGACATGTATTTCAAAAAAAAATATAAAATCTTTAAATTAAATTACGCCAATTGCAAAGAGAATATGTATATTGCTTTGAAAGATAATTGTTGTGCAATTTCTTCACAAAATTATATTACCTAACTCAACTCAAGTGACATGTATTTCAAAAAAAGATATGAAATCTTTAAATTAAATTACGTCAATTGCAAAGAGAATATGTATATTGCTTTGAAAGATAATTGTTGTGCAGCTACTTAAAAAAAATAAAACCCAAGTGGTATTTTTGTGTTCCTATTCAAGGGTCTTCCTATTCCAACCCAAGTGGTAATAGCTTCTTAATTCTCTTTAACAAATTTTTAATATTATAAAGAATTATTTTAATTACAAAGAATTAAAGAAGTAACAGTACAAAATAAAAATATTTAATTATAACAAAATAAATAAATTTTTCTTGTAAAAAAACTTGGCGCTGCTTTTTTACTCCTGTCGCATTCTTCCCTAAATTATGTTTATTGTTTTTTATTCGATCAAAAATCTAGTACTAATGTTTAAATTTTAATGTTTAAATTTCAAAGTTTAGCAGCGCCAAGTTTTTTTCAAAATTTGTACTGGGATGGGTCTGGTACTGGGACCACGTGGTCAGGATGGGTAACGCTAAAACCAGTACAAATTTTGAGAAAACACTAATTTTGAATGGATTACAAGGTCAGACTCATTAAGTTATGACTTTTATGGAGTTTTTGGATACTGACGACATGGTAATGCAGTTTTTGGAATGAGTCGTGACATTGTGCAGGTAAGACATGATGCGTATTCAAATTTGTAATTGGGCATATTCTAGAATGGGGTTATGGGGTTATGGGGTTTTGGTGTTTTAGGGTCAAGGGGTTATGGGATTACAAGATTACGGAGGTATAGAAAGATAATCAAAGTGCGATGGTTTCGATTATAGGGGTTTAGAAGCTTATGGGGCTATATATATGGTTATGGGGTTTTGAGGGTTATAAGATCAAGGGGTTATGGGGTTAATAGTTTATGAGGGTTTTAGGGCCAAACAGCTTAATTAAAGCGATTATTGAGATAAGACAAGTCGTATAAATCATATTGTAAGATCACTTCATCAGGTTTTTGGGTTATTTTGCTTATGGGGTCATGGGGTTATGGAGTTTGTCAAAAAGGCCACTCAAATTTCGAAAGCCCTCGCTTATACGAACATTTTAAGCCCAAACTCAATATTTAAAGTCGCTTCAATTTTTGGACAGAGGGAGGGTCCACTTGACGTGGAATGTCACATATACAAAATGAGATACTGGCCCTCTAGAGAAAACATTGAAGAACAATATCGTGCAATTACAACTACGATAGAAGTCTAGAAAAAAAGTGTCATGCTTTTAACTTTTATATATGCAAAAGCACATGCAGGTTGATAGGATAAGCAGTATTGCGTGTAACGCAAATCTGTACGGCTTGAGACCTCATGGTCCATATATGGACCTCACAACTTGATCGCGTATAACTCTGGGTCTAATCAATCACATTTTAAAGAATTATATATGAAATAAGGGTAGAAGAGACTGAAGAATATAATAGAGTTAGAAAAATTGCCAATAATTAATATTAAATTGTCTAAAAATATCAATTTTTGGAGATGTGCACGCAAAAATATACTTTTTTTAAATGACGCGATTTTTTGTAATCAATTAAATAAAAAAATCCAAAACAGAATTACAGAGGAACGGTGATAGTTGAAAGCAAGAACAATCGTTTTCGTCAACTTTCCAAAAAGCATATTTATTAGTCGCTTTGAATGCCACGTATTTTTTCTTGCTTTAGTCAAAATGCAGTCATAAAAAAACATAAAAATTAGGATTTATATAGGAATTAAAAAAACGTTATAAAACATATGTCTCGTCAATGTATGTGTGTTAAAAAGCATTCATTTAGTTGTTACATTCTCACTTTCTTCATCCAATTCAGTATGACTTAATAAATTTTGTATTCGGTGAATAATTCGAAAATTACATCTCCTTTTCGGCCATTTTAGAAAGAAAATATTTACTTTGAACTATTGTCAAAGTCAAACTAATATAAACTAGAACAATAAACTGTAAAAAATTCATTAATCACGTGGAACATTTAAACTTTATAAATAATTTTTTCAAGTAAATAAATGAAGAAAAAATTACTTCATTACATATGTTAAATATGCGTTGCTTGCAATTTATGCGAAAAAAACCTAGTTTATTTTGTTGATCAAAATCTCAATTACAAACGTTGAGGATACACTGGTCTATATATTGACCTCCGTTCGTCTATTTTCATTGATAGCACACAGAAAAAAAGATGTCAAATCAACAGTGATATGCTTGTATATACGCAAGAATATATAAACTTCTTATAAGAATATTTTATTTTAACTTTTTTTTTCTTTGTTGAACTATATAAAATTTCGTTTAACTATATAAATGATCTCATTCAAACAAGTTTTCTTCTCGTTTAATGCAATATAATCTCATTTCAAGATTATATATTCTTGCGTATATCAGTGTTGATTAGACACTTCTTTTTTTTCTGTGCACAGATTACATCGACTAAAGTCGATTATCTACCGGGTAATTTGATAGTCCATATATGGACTTCCATAGATTATTTTACGTAATGGGGAAAAGCAACTGTTCCGTCGTTTTAGCAACATAAATAAGCGTTGAAATAGATTCTAGGTCCATATATGGATCACAAGTAGTCTTTAATGGTTAAAAATCATTGTATTGAAGTACCAAAATATTAAAATAGAAGTATAAAATATTTAATTTAAACATTAAATATAAAAAACATTTTAACACGTTTTACTAAATGTTAATTACAGAATATCAACCAAAGTCATTTACTGAGTTCTTTATATGTATATTACTCTGGAAAATATATTATTATTCAAAATTATGTTTATTTCAATCTCACACGTCAATTCTATTGTTAATAACAGCCTTTAGCCTATTCTTTTATTATAAATTTAATTTCAATTCAATTTAATTAATCTTTATTTCACTCCCCTTCCGGGGCTGGAAAGGCGTGTTTTTAGTAAAAACGGTCCCAAAAACCTTTACAATTTATCTTATTTCCCTGACCTGGTCATTGAACGACCTCACAACTTATTTCCTTTCCCTCCCTCTTCCGTCCGGCACCCCTCTGGCCATCTCCTTTAGCTTTCCCAAATCAGCACTCCTCTGATAGTCGGAGAGCTGACGACACTTTTGGCCAAGTGATTTTATAAAATACGATTTTCCGTTTTAACCTGCGTGGACGACTCTCCTTCGATAATTCGAACATCTGGCTGGCCGTACCTGGGGGATTTAGAAGTACGCAGGTGAGAAAAAAAACGGATTTTTAAGTTATAGTATAAGTCTTAATTTTTATCGGATATTGATAATTGATCACTCAGGAACATGCAAATAAATTGCCAGTTCGATTGCTCGGGGGAATTAGTCGCCAGGCTTAATTATAAATAATTAAAAATAATTATTTTCAAGTCATACTATAAAAGCTGGGTTTTTTTTAGTAACAAGTATAGTGCTAACACATGCCACCAAAAAAAGCCAAATAAAAATTTTGGTGGCAATATCTCTAAAAAAATTATTGAAAATGCACAAAGCCGGCGAGCGGCGGAAGGGTCTGACGATGGCCTCAATTGTTCTTAGCATCCATGAGTTTTTAAAAACGTGTATTATTAAGAGTCGACAGGAGTACGGGTGGAGACCTCTGTCTTTAACTGCACTTTTAACTGCAATATTCGTAATATTTATTTTCGGAAAATTTATTTTGATCCTTTTTCCAAAGTCCGGCTATGTAGCGGGTTGCGGCTGATCTTACTGATTAAAACGAGCATAAGTTTAATGAGATTCATTAATTAATTTGGCTAAAATTTGGGAAAAACGATTCGTAGCCGTAAACTACGAATCGTTTTTCCCAAATTTTAGCCAAATTAATTAATGAATCTCATTAAACTTATGCTCGTTTTAATCAGTAAGATCAGCCGCAACCCGCTACATAGCCGGACTTTGGAAAAAGGATCAAAATAAATTTTCCGAAAATAAATATTACGAATATTGCAGTTAAAAGTGCAGTTAAAGACAGAGGTCTCCACCCGTACTCCTGTCGACTCTTAATAATACACGTTTTTAAAAACTCATGGATGCTAAGAACAATTGAGGCCATCGTCAGACCCTTCCGCCGCTCGCCGGCTTTGTGCATTTTCAATAATTTTTTTAGAGATATTGCCACCAAAATTTTTATTTGGCTTTTTTTTGGTGGCATGTGTTAGCACTATACTTGTTACTAAAAAAAACCCAGCTTTTATAGTATGACTTGAAAATAATTATTTTTAATTATTTATAATTAAGCCCGGCGACTAATTCCCCCGAGCAATCAAACTGGCAATTTATTTGCATGTTCCTGAGTGACCAATTATCAATATCCGATAAAAATTGAGACTTATACTATGACTTGAAAATCTGTTTTTTTTCTCACCTGCGTACTTCTAAACCCCCCAGGTACGGCCAGCCAGGTGTTCGGATTATCGAAGGAAAGTCGTCCACGCAGGTTAAAACGGAAAATCGTATTTTACAAAATCACTTGGCCAAAAGTGTCGTCAGCTCTTAGACTATGACTCCCTCCATCCTGACGCAGCTCTTCTCTTTTTTCCAGCTCCCTTCTTCCAGTACTTGACGTCTTCCTTCTTTCCTACTCTACCTTTTACTCTGAATATAAAATAGAGATTATTCTTACAGTCTTACAATCTTACCTCCTTCTCCTTCTCCCCTTCCTCTCCCTTAACGCTTCTCTCTTTATCTCCCTTCATCTCTCCTTTCCATCCTAAATTCCTCCTATTCTTTTTTCTTCTTATCTGCTTCGTCCTCGCCCGTATCCATAAGGAGATTCTCCTCCATCCTTTTCGCTCTCTCTTCCTCCGCGGTCCTCTTTGGCCTCCCGCTTTCCTCTCCTCTCCTCTCTTTTCTCCTTTCTTTCTCCTCTCTTTCTCTTACCCTCGTTTCCACCGATTTGTCCTCGTCCATTTTCACCCTCAATCTGTTCCCTTCCTTTCTCCTTGCGTCCATTACCTTCCACTTATCCTTTTCAACAACAATCATTTGTATTATTCTCTAATCTTTCTGACTAACTTATCGCTGTATTGGCCTGTCTTCTTCTTCTCTCCAGCTCTGCCATCCATTTCTCTCCCTCTCCTTTACTATTCAGTATCCTTATGATTTTCTTGCCAATTCCCTCTGGCTTCTCCTCTCCTCTTGTGCACCACTCTAACACATGCTCCCATGTCTCTGGTTCTGCACCACATATTCTACAGCTTCTTTTCTCTATTGGTTCCCAATATCTTCTACCTCTCATCTCATTACCTAGCCTAAATCTCGCTATCCTGATCATGGACTTCTCTTTCCCTTTTTTCTCTAGGTATTCTGGCCTTCTGATTTCTGCTATCTCCCTATACCACCTATTATATCTAGACTCTCTTACTCTTTCATCTCTCTCTTGACTCTGTATGTCTTTATCTCTTCTTGTTAACTCCTCTATACTGCTCCAGCCATCTCCTCTTTTCCTTTCTATCTCCTTAGTTGCATATCCTCTTTTTTTATAGAAGCTTCTTCTTTCTTCTTCCCATTTTGCCTTTTCCTTCCTGACATTCCGTTTTATTTCTTTCCAGCATTCTCTTGCAATCTCATTTCCCTCTCCCTTTCCAGTTTTTCCTCATATTTCATCGCCCTTTTACCAGCACTTACTCTCATTCTGTCCCTCTTGGTTTCCTCCCTTATCATGTATCCGGGTGTGCTCCAGTCTAGGCCCAATGTCCACCTTATATACCTTTCGTGCATTCTTTCTATTTTCTCTCTCTCTTTCCATCCCTACACTTCTGCTCCGTATAAAGCTATGCTTGCTACCAGCGAATCGTATAACTTAATCCTTCTTATCCAGACTCCTCCAAATAACCTTTTTCCTATTCCCCAAACCTGTCTCATTGCTATGGTAGCTTTCCTTACGCTTTCGTTTATATGCGCCTCCTGCCCTCCGTTCTTTTGGAATGTGTAGCCTAGATAGCAGAATTCCTTTATCTCCTCTATTTCTTCTCCCTTCTATTTCCATTCCATTTTCTTCATTTTACCTCCTCCCTTCCTGAATCTCATTACCTTTGTTTTCCCTACATTCACTCTCAGCTTTTTTCTGTCGAAATATTTCTCCAGTCTTTTCATCATCCTCTTCATCTCCTCTTCGTCCTCTGCTGTAGCTACTATATCGTTTGCGTATGCTAACGTCCAAAATTTTATTTTCCCTACTACCACGCCTCCTTTTTGCCCCCTCATTGTTTCCTCTAAGTTTGCCAGCAGTAGTATGAAGAGCATAGCGCTCAGCGGGCATCCCTGTCTGACTCCTTTGACCGTCTAGAAGCATGATCCCTTTTCTCCTTTCACTCTTACCACGCTTCTTGTCTCTTCGTACAGGTATTCTATCCTAGTTCTCAGCTGTTCACTAATCCCTTCTCTTTTCAATACCTCCCAAATTTTTTCTCTGTTCACGGAGTCGAATGCTGCTTTCAGATCAATAAATGCTGCCACTAGCTTCCCTCTTTTTTTGCTAACAGCTCTTCCAATTATATAGTTCAGTGCGTATATATTCTCCATTGTACCCCTTCCTTTCCTGAATCCTGCTTGTGTTTCTGGTAAAATTCTTCTTTCTTCCGCCTCCTTCTCCAATCTTTTAGCCAAAATTGCCGCGTATATTTTGTAGCTTGTATTCATTAACGTCACCCCTCTATAATCTTGTGCTTCTTTTCCTTCTCCTTTCTTTACTATTGGTACTATTATACCTTCTTTCCAGTCTTTTGCTATTTCTCTTGTCCTCCACCTGTATCACATACCTCCCATATTTTTTCCTTCAATCTCTCCTCCATATATCCATACCTCATTTGGCAATCCATCCGTACCTGCTGCTTTTTTTTCCTTCATTTCTTTAATTACTTCTTTTACTTCCTCTCTTCTTATTCCTTCCTGCTCCTCTTTGTTACCCTTTCTTTCCTCTCCCTTCCTGTCTTTTTCACGCGGTTTCACAGTTACTACTCCTTCTAATAGCTCCATGAAGTGTTTATTCCATTGCTCCTCCGTTATTTCTTCGCAAACCTCTTTTCTACCTTTCCTTTCTCTGTTTATAAATCTCCATACTTCCTTCTCGCTAGTTGCTTCTCTCGCCTCTTTCATTATTCTCCCTTTCGATCTCTTTCTTCTCTTTTATTTTCTCCTCATATTCTTTTTTCTTTAGAATGTACCTCTTTTTATCTACTTCTCCTTTTCTCCATTTAACTAGTTTTTCTCGTGCTTCTCTCCTTAGTCTTACACATTCACTATCCCACCATCCGTTTTTTTTTCTTTGATCTCTGGTCTTCTCTTATTTCTTTCCAAACAGCAGCCTGTTTTACTGCGTTCTTTATTCCCTTTAATATTTCTTCTATGTTCGCACCCTCTATTCTTGCCTCTTTCATCCTCCCCTTGTAATTTTCCGTTCCTTCTTTTGACCAATTCATTATTCTCTTGACTCTTTTCTCCCCTTTTTTTCTCTCACCAGTTTCTTTTACCTTTAATATTACGGGCTGATGATCTGAATCAATAGCATCTCCAATCCTTATTTCCTCAGTTTTCTCCCAAATTTCCTGGTTTCCAATTATATAATCTATTACCGATTCACTTCTCCCTCCTATAAAAGTGAACTCTCCGTCTTTGTCTCCCTTTGTTCCGTTCATTATTCCTAATCCTTCTTCCTTTACAAACTCCAATAGCTTCCTTCCCTCTGAATTAATTTCTTTATCTTTCGATTTTCTTCTTTCTCCCATTATCTCTGTTAATCCTCCTTCTTCTCCTGTTCTTGCGTTAAAGTCACCTCCTATTATTATTTGCTCCCCTAAACCACCATCATTTGTATATTCCTTTATCTGCTTTATCTTCTTTTCAATATCATTGCTCACATATACCGCTATAATTCTCCACGTACCTTCCTTTGTTTTTGCTATTCTTTCCACAATTCCTTCCTCCTCTCTCTCCTCTATTCCATCTGCGGCTAGTTCTTTCCTAACGCCTGTTATTATCCCTCCTCTTGCTCTTCCCTTCTTTCTTTCTTTTGTCGCTGACTGACATTTCCACACATTTTTATCCGATAACCTTCTTTTAACTTTACACCATTCTTTTTGCTCTACCCATGTTTCTAACATAGCTATTATAGCCCAGTTTTCTATCTTTTTCCAGAATTCTTCGTTTTTCTTCATTAATCCAGCTATATTCCAGAAGCCTACTGTCATTGTGTTCACCCTTTCCTCACTTTGCTTGCTCCCTTCCTGCCCCCCGTTCCGCATCTCATCCCTCTTTCTCCTATTCCTTATGTCTTCTCCTTCCTTATCCTCTTTCCTTTCCTTATGCCTTCCGAAAATCACTCCTCTCCTCTAACTTTCCTTTACTTTCGTTCCATTTCAGCTCTTTGTTATCCACCCACATCTTCTGGTAGCCAATTGTTGTTTTCTTTCCTGCCTCTCTTTTCTCTTTTGCTATCCTTCTTATTTCTTTCTGTATCTGCCTTTCTACTTTAGTGAGGTCGTCATCCAAGAAGCTTTCATATTTTCTTCCTAACTCTTTCTTTTTTGTCATTATTTCCCTTTTGGCTTCCCAGTTCCTACATTTCAACATCGTCATTTTATTATCTCCATATCCTACTTCTTGTACTTCTTCAATGGCCACTTTTACTTTATTTATTTCTCCTATCATCTTCTCGATTTTCTCTTTCCTTTCTGTCTCGTTTCCTATCTTCGCTCCTTTCACAATTATATTGTTTCTCCTTCTTCTCTCCGCCATTTCTATATTTTTTTCTATCTTCTTTATTTTCCCTATTAAATCTCTTCCTTCATTTCCCTCTGTTCCACTCAGGTCTACCTTCTCAACTTTCTCCTCCAGACTTTTTACTCTTTCCTCCAACGACTTTCTTTGCTGCTCCCATATTTCCTCTCTCCTTTTGAATTCTTCCTTCAACCCTTTTTTTTTATTTTTTATTTCCTCTTTATCTTTTTTTCTTTTTTTCTCCTGTTCCTCCATTTTCCTTAAAATTTCTTTTAACATTTTCTTTGCTGCCATGTTCTCTTTTCCTTCTTCTCCTTTTTTAATCTTGGTTGGCGATCTATTAACTTTCCTTGTTGCGTTAAATTTTTCCAATATTTCCTTTTCTGCTCTAGCTGTTTCTTCCTCTATTTCTCCTTTTTTCCTTTTTTGAATAAAATCGTTGATTGATCCTAGGCTATCTGTTCTCCCTCTTAGTTTGGATAGCTCCTCCGCCTTCGTTGGCCTGCCTTTTGCTTTCTTTCCACTCTCGCTTTCTTTCTTCTCCCCCTTACCGCCTTGCTGCTCACTCTCTATTACTCTTTCCTTCTCTATCTTCATCCGCCACCTTTACAACTATCTATCTCTCTAGCTATTCTATGCCTCAATGTGTTTACCGTTCTTTTCCCTTCTATATCGCTACTAATCTATGCCCGCTCGCGCGCTACCGTATCGCCCCTACTCTCTCCTATCGCCACTCAGTAACTTTTATCCGTGCCGTACCCGTCACCTTTTCCTTGCCACTTTTCTTTCCTTTATCTCTTTTTACCTATTCCTCCCCTTTTCCACTCTTTCACCTCTTCACTCTCATGGCTTCTGCACACAGGACGCGGAAACGCTTGCCGCGCGGCAAGAAGCGACGCGGTAGCCAATAAACTTTTGGTTCTTACGGAAAAGCAACACGTTGATTGGCTACCGCGTCGCCTCTTGCCGCGCGGCAAGCGTTTCCGCGTCCTGTGTGCAGAAGCCATCACACCTCCACTCTCCCCCGCTCGCTCGCTCTCGCCTTCTCCAACCTTTTCCAAACTACCTTTCTATGCAATTTTAACCTCGCTCACACACACCTGTTACTCTCGCTAGCACCGGAAACGGAACCCCCTATAAATTTAATTTTATTTGTATAAGAAATTTTGAAAGAAACTGAATTAATTATTATGCAATCAAAAGAGAGAATAAAGGAGAGAGAAATGGCATAGTACTGGTCAGATGCAAGTATTTAACAACAATGTTCCTGTTTATCAAAATCTAATTAGAGACTTTAAACAGTTTACATCAAATCATCTCACAATGATTTTATTATTTTCATGTTTATTCAAATATCGCTTTAATACGTTACTGCTATATTTATTTTATTAAATCCCTATTTGAATTTTTCTGAAATTAGTTACGTTGATATTATATGCTGTCTTGGAAGTTGTGAAATAATTAAAAAATTGTTTATTAGCTTGATTAAAATTTAAGATTTTCTTAACTAGTCGGTATTCGTAAGCCGATTATTTTGCGATGTATCTTTGCTTTTATAATATCTGTTAATATTCCCACATTTTTCTTTTCTTTACATAATTTTCTTCTCAGTTCTTTGAATAATATATGTACAATAATACATAATGAAGATTACAAGAGCGTTTATTCTTTATACTATGTTTCTATTTTATTTATTTCGTAAACTTTTGCGTGAAATTTATGAAATTTTGTTTGATTTACAAGAATTTTATTTTACGTATATTCCGTGTTATACGCGCATGCGCGGATGTGTTCAAAAATGTATGTTAATCAAAATAGATTTTAAGAACTTCACCGTTTTTGAACATTTCAATTTTTAACACACTCGTGAATCCGAATTGTATCGAGAGAGAACTCGATATTGAATTGAACTTAACAGCGTGGTAGGATGAATCATGATTCGGGGTGCTACGGACGCATAACATAGCAGAACAAAGAGAGGTAGAGAGTGAGAGAGTGAGAGAGAGATAGAGAAATATGGAGGGAGGGTAACTCGACACGATATAGACGCGATCAATAACTGAAAGCGTGCAAAAGTGAACTGACGTTGCCCGAAACGTCATCGCGGCATGCCAGTTTAGTTGGATGTCAATCGTTTTTCGCGAATTTTATCCTGTTTTGGTAATTGTCGTTAATATCGTTACATCGTGTACAATTCTAGTCTACCAGTATCCAAAAATTCCTGGAGTAATCAATCTATGGTCTCTGATGTGTCTTCCCATATGAATAATCTCGCGAAGGACTTTCAAGTTTAAGAGATTTATTGTGATTTGTGACAGGTGTGGACAGTTGTTTACCTCGTTGCTTATGAAATATGTATGCAGTGCTTATAAAGAATTAAAAGACTAAAAAGAACTATATATAAACTATATATAAAGAAGTATTTTACTTCATGCAATTTTGAGGGAAAGTATATAAGTTTTCTTTATATACACCTCGTAAAAATTTATTTAAATGTTCTACTAATTGAACTTAAAATAATTTAATCTTATGTTAGTTTCTACAAGAGTGATAAAAACACAGGATATTTCGTGCAGATAAAAATTAGGTCAATAATTTTTAGATGCGAGAAAAGGTTTAAAGATCCAAGAATGTGCAAGACTTAATGATTCAAACTTTGAGATGCAAATGTAAAAATCTGGAAATTATTAGATCCAGAAATATAAGTAACAAAAATTTAAAACAAAAGCGATCCAAAGATTTATGTTTAAAAGTCAAGATTTCGTAATTTAATGGTTTATGGATCCAAAAGTTTCAATAAGTTTCAGAATTTACGTATTAAAAGAAAATCCAAGAATTTTTCTAAATTTTTTGGGATCTTTTCTATATATATATATGCATATGTATATATATATAGATTTACAATTTGTTATAAAAATTTACAATTTCAATATCTACACAGAGACACTTATTGTATATATTTCTGTTATATACACGTATACCAATATGTAATTAAAAAACTTGGTTTTGGTTTTATGAGTCACAAATCTTGATTTGAATCTAAGAATTTGAGAAAAACAGTGAATCAAGGATTAGTCTTTTGAAGAACATAGAACTAAAAAGCTCAGAACTAAAAAGCTTCCCATATCTGCGAAAGAAAGTTGCCATGAACGCAAAGATATAACTTTTTTTTACACAAATGTCTTTCTTAATATGTTTTTAACGATGATTAGTTATGTTCTTCAAAACAATGAAAATAATGACTTGCGTTTATGGTTCCTTTTTATTTATTTATTTTTTACGAATCTAAAGAAGCTACGAGATCTTGCTTCCTTTTTTAAAAGGTTGTAACACCTTTAAGTCAGCATCAGGACTACTACTGCCTTCATTGTTTTACCACAAGTAATACTCTAAAAAAAAAGAAAAATAAACAAATAAAGTATTAAATTTAAATGAGAAAGTAGGGCAACAAATAATTATTCGCGAATTAGTAAATAACATAGGCTGAATTTTTTATATTTGGTGAAATATTAGTATCAATTTTGCGATTAAAACTATTTTGCAATAGTCGTGAAAACCAATTAACTACTTGTTTTAATTATGCAGAAGTTTTTATCGAATGCAATTTTAATAATATATCTTTTGACAATGTATTAGAATAGAAATTTTTGTTGATAAACTTTTATCAAGATCCCCTATAACATTTTCTGCAATTGCAATCTTGTCAACAAATTATATTTGCCAAAGGCGGCAAATTACATTTGCCGAAAGGCCGCAAATGGGAAACATACTTGTTATTGCCAATTCTGTTAGCACACTTCCGTCAATATGCAACAATCTTTGTATTGCTGATGTCGGATTTGCTCTGGTGTTGTCGTCAATTTGACTGCGGAATATGTTCTTCAGGTTTAGTTCACGTTAGAGACCAACTGAGGACACAGTAGGCTCTGGTTTTGACGTTATCGTTCCACTGGCATTTGTTTCCCTTTTGCTAACATCCCACAATCAAAATGTTTGCTGGGATGTAATCTTTTCAATCTTTAAAACTGAATGTTTTCCAATTAATTATTATTATCATGTTTTTATATAAAGTTAACTGATAAATGAAATGTTTTATCTATCTTACGGGAACATATATCTTTATATAATTACTTTTAAAGATTAGTGTAAGATTTTAAAGTTCGAGTAGTTTTAATTAGGTACATTTTTTGTTTTATCTTTAATATAAATTAAAATATATATAATTAAAAGTTATTAAATTAATTTGTAAGTTTGTTGAATTTTACAAATTGCATTTTTATATCTTTGTAATTAGGTTATATATACGATTCTTGTTAACCAGTTCACTGGTGGGCCCGAAATCAACGTTTTGTGCCAAAACTGGTGAGAGCGAATAATTTCGTATTTTACATAAAAACTTATCTATAAGGGTTTTTTGTGTCGTTGATGACGACTCCAGGGTCAAAATTTCAAAATTAAAAATGACGGATCCAATATGGCGGCTTCTAGTGGCTAACCCGTACAACATTTTATATTTCAAATAGATAGCAAATACATAAAATTTGAAATGTTGCTATAATATAGCAGATACGTAGCAATACGTATGAATCATGTACTAGATACATGTTTAATACCGATGAATGTCCGCGTCTAGATACGTAATTACGTTACGTATCAGATAAGTATATGGCAATATATGACAATATATATTCGATACGTGTTAAACGTAAATTATGTATTTGATACGTATCTGTAATATTGCAAATACGCGTTTAAAATGTACTGTGTAGATCATATCCATACATTGGAGGGATAAAAAGCCTTAGTGGTGTAAGTTAAATTTTTTTAAATATTAACTTATGTGCATAGATGCAATTTATATATTGTATAGATTGCATCTATGCACACGAGTCAATATTTTAAAAAATTTGACCACTAAGGCTTTTATCCCTCCATTTATATACATAAAGTTTAAAGTAATAAAAATGTTTTTAGGTATACTAATTTTATTTTTAATATGTTAAAACTGTTAGCATTTATAAATATATCATTGATATAAAGCATTTGTATTATTGTAAACTTTATATTTTATAATCAAATTAGAATCAAAAGCCATACGATCCAAGCTTACACTGAAAAAAAAAAAGTTAGATTTGAGAAAATATTTTTTCACATAGTACCAATGGCCTTATTTACTTAATATAATCACATATTTATTTAGAATTAGATATTTTTACTTAAATTAAGTAAAGATATCTAATTCTAAATAACGATGTGATTATATTAAGCAAATGAGGCCATTGGTACTATGTGAAAAAATATTTTCTCAAATCTAACTTTTTTTTTTTTCAGTGTAGATCTTTAACAGCCTTATATTAGTTTCTCTATATATATAGTATATACATATATTTTTCCAACTTATTTAACTGCGCGCCGATTATTTATCGGACTTGAAACACAGTTATTGTTGGAATTAAAACTCTTCTCTCCCCGGAATTAAATCGATTCGATTTAATTATCTAAAAACTGTAAAGAATTTATTGCGAAAAATAAGTTGGAAAAATATATGTGGAAAAATATACATGGAAAATGCCACATGGGTTCATAACTTCCCACGCGTGGAAGGCCCACGCATGTACTTCGAAGGCACACTATGTGTCTAGTTTAACAATAGTGGAGCCCTCCGCAGGAGAACTATCCAAAAATATAAACTATTATCTGCTTTAAACATTTAATTGAATAATGGCAATATATATTGTATTATTAAAGCAAAAAGATTTCAATATATTTACGATTCACTGTTTTAAATAACTTTCCTTTGTTCATGCATGTACTATTTCGACATATATATTAGTCATTTATGCCTTTTAATACTCAAAATAACTGCTACATTTCTCAAATTTTTTTGTTAATTACTTTTCAATAAACAACGAGCGCGGGCTGAAACCTTCTGAAGGTCACTCAGGAGGGTGACCTTGACAACATACTTAAAAATCAAGGTCATCCAAGGTGACTTCCTCCATCTGCATAATTACCTATATATCTTTTTACGCATATATATTTCAGGAATTAAAATTGCAAAGTAAATTTGCACACTTTTTACAGTTATGTCTTCAATTTTTTTCTTAGGCAACACAAGTCGTGAGTCTCGCATGATAGTCCTCGGGGAGGTGCCACCTTCGCAGCCGGAGCAAGAGCAGGAGTCTGCGCAGGATGTTGCAGCTCAATGGTTGCAGTCGGAGGATCAAAGGACATTGGTAACTGGCGGCAGCGTTCTGGCGACAGCAAGCCGTAGGAGACAAGATGTACCGCCGGTGCCACAGCCACGGCAAAGGATTGCCAAGGAAAGACCCAACATCAGGGTCTTACCTTCCAATAGGAATCGTAAGTCGCGTAGAAGACGCATTACGGTTGCAGGTAATCATCTCATTCATCTCATTGTCAGTGGGTATAAACAATATTTTTAAGCGATTGATTTCAACAGAAATGTTTAATATATAGTCTAATACAATTATATTTATCATCAAATTTGTATTAAATAGTTTACGTGTATTTTTTTGAAAGCATTTAGAGAGTTTTTGGAACAAACATTACACAAGGTGTTTCCTAAGTAAGTAGACAAATTTGAAGGGGATGTTTCTTGGCTTATTTTAAGAAGAAAAGTTTTCTATAAACATGTTTCTTAGGTCCTAAACTGTTCTGTTTTTAAAATACAGGGTGTCAAAGATGCACGCTTCTGGTGGATCTAAAAATGTTTTATTGGTACACACAGAAAAATATTGTTCTACAGCCAAGAAAAGCAATTACTCATTTTATTTTATTTGGTTTGAGTAATAGTTTTCTTCAACAAAGAATATTTTCTTAATATTAGTTTTAAGATATACTTATCATAAGTATTAGAAAAGCTTATCATCATGTGCTTAAAAGAAGAATTTATTCTTTTTTCAAGTATATTCTGAAACTTTATCTAAGAAAAGCAACATAAGCTTGATTTGAATATTTACTGATTCTTTAGGTAAGAATATGAAATACTTGGCTGTATAGAACAACATTCTTCTAGGTTAGGAGGTTTTCGTGCGCGGTCCGGAGAGGTACAGTTTAGAATATTAAAATTCCTGTCTTCAGATTGTAACTATCTGGTTAATTTCTTGACGCACCGCGTAATGTACGGCACTGACCGCGAATGTTCTCACGGGGATAATGTCAGGAAGGATAGTTAGGGTGAGACCAGAGAAATATTCAAATAAGGCTTGGAAAGTGACTTTATTCCTGCCTTCGATACAAGCGTCCGATCGCCCTTGACGCTGTACAACGACTCCTTCTTCCCAGGCGTTGCCGACCGCTCACGCTTCTCGTCCCCGAAATCTTCAATAGGAGCTCTTTATCTCACGCTATACTAATCCCGACGCTTCTTCATGCGCAGAGCGCTACGGCGCAACTCGGTATCTCAAGCGACCAATCGCATTACTCTTAGCTTACACAGGCACGGCGGGACATTCGACAGATCGGGAACGATCGAAATCTTACAGTTCGGCCATTCTGCAAATACATTCGACCCGAATGTTCACAAATTTTAATCATTCAAGAACTTAAATGTCTCTTTCTTTATGACAACAATTGCACCTTCTCATTATAAGACTTTAACCACTATTAAGATTATGAGTAACCAAATAACAAAATATATTCTTTATTAATCTTAGGCCTCACATCACAGATTTGTTACTCCAACTTAAACCTATTTGTCGCAAAAACTTCTTAAACTAATTTTACATTAACGCTTAAATAACAACTTAACTCTAAATGTCCATTTTAAACTTAAAACTCTGGCTGTTTTATCCAAAACTTTAAACGATCTGGGGAAAGTATTGAATTATACGGTCTCGAGGTTACATTAAATCCAGGAATATCTTGAATTACGTATCTGTTATTATTTAATACTTTCGTTACCATATATGGTCCCTTGTAACACGGCTTTAATTTTTTATCCTCGCCTGGTTTTAATGTATTATCCCTTATCATAACATAATTGTTTTTTTTATATTGAGTTGGTTTTTTATGACGTTCATCATAATATGACTTATTATAATTCTTAATTTTATTGGTTACTTCTGAAGCTAATTTACGCGAATCCTCTCGCTCTTCTATCCTCATTGACTCATCTTCAACTAAATGCGATAAAGATTTTACCAACTCAATATCTGAATGATTACGTTGCTCATATCTCAGTAACAATTTTGAAGGAGTAGCCTTCACCGATGAATGGAATGTATTATTTATCACATACTGAATAGTTCCAATTGTAGAACACCAAGATTGTTGTTCCTCTACCATTCGTTTCAAAGAAGCTTTCAAAAATCTATTAATCCTTTCCACCATACCATTCGCCCACGGAGCGGCTACCGCAACTTGACGATGTTTAATATTTCGCTTTCTCAAAAATTCCGCTAATTTATTCGAAGTGAACGCAGTGCCTCTGTCCGATACTAAAACGCTCGGATTGCCAAATGTATCAAATAACGACGTGAAATGCTTAATAACTTTCTTCGATCCCGTAGATTTAACCGGAAATAACCAAGTAAAGCGCGTGAACGCATCAACTATAACCAAAATATGCTTAAATCCACCGACCGATTCTGAAATTGGCCCGAAATGATCTACATGAACAATTTGACAAGGTTTTTCAGGGGCATCAATTATTTGCATCTCACCTTCGCGAGCATTATCGGATGCATTAGCCATCAAACAAATCAAACAATTATTAATATAATCCAACACCTTTTTCCTCACTGAAGGGTACCAATAATTTATATAAATACCCTGGAGGGTTTTTTCTATTCCGCAATGCGCCATCTCGTCATGATACACCCGAATAACATTATTTAACATGGCTTCAGGTATCACAAACCTAGGCTTATCCGAACATTTCCGAAAAACAAGACCATTAATTAAAGTGAATTTATCGTGATCTTCAAATTCTAGTTTTTCCGCGATTTCTTTTAATTTTGGATCACACAGCTGCTTATACTCCAACTCCTTCTCCATAGGCATTGGTTCTACGTACGCGATGGCTTTACTCAATGCATCAACATGAGCCATACGTTTACCCTCGCGATGTACAATACTGAAACTATACACTTGCAAACGAAGTGACCACCTAGCAATTCGCGGGTTAATATTAGCCTTTTTCATCGCAAATACTAATGCAATACAATCAGTGACAATGGTAAATGGAATTCCGTATAAATACATATGCCATCGTTCCACCGCTTTAACCATAGCTAGCATCTCCAACTCGAAGCTATGATACTTAGCTTCCGCCTTATTAGTATTCTGACTAAAATAAGCAACCGGAGCCCATTGTCCATTGTCCTGTTTCTGCAATAGGATTGCTGCTACTGCGATCGCACTCGCATCCGTGTGTAACTGAGTCTCCGCTTTAGGATTATAAATTCGTAACACCGGGTACGCTATCAATTCTTGTTTCAATAACTCGAAAGCACGACGACAGTCATTATCAAATACAAACTCAACATTCTTATGCAACAGATTTTGCAATGGCTTAGCTTTAATTGCATAATCCTTTACAAACTTTCTAAAATAATTAGTCAATCCCAAAAATCTTTGAACTTCAACTACCTTTTTAGGTTCGGGAAAATTTTTGACTGCCTCTGTATGTCGAAAGCTAATAGTTATTCCATCGGCAGATAATACGTATCCCAAATATTCTACCGACGATTTTAAGAAATTACATTTATCATAATTTAATACAAAACCAAAACGCTTGAGAATTATTAAAACCTCTTTTAACACACTAATATTCTCTTCCGGAGAATCAGAAGGAATGATAATGTCATCAATATACACAACGATTTTTCTGAGTCTTATTAACTCATCCATTGCTTCGTTCAAACGTTTTTGGAATTCCGCAGCAGATTCACACCATCCCATTGGCATGTATAAATGTTCGAACTGACCATCTGGGGTCGCAAAAGCAAAATATTTTGTGTGTTCGGGATGAACCTTTATTTGATGGAATCCGTCCTTCAAATCTAACGTAGTATACACCTTTCTACTTCCAACGCGAGCTATACAATCCTCTATCACCGGGAAAGGAAAACACTGCTTATTTACTCTTTGATTAAGCGGACGCAAATCTATACACAGTCGATACGATCCATCTTTTTTACGCACTAACACAACTCGAGCACAATATGGCGATATGCTATGTTTTATGATACCTCGACTCAATAAATCGTCAGTGATCCTTCTGAGCTGTTCCCTTTCGGACCAAGCAAACCTCCTAGGCGCATATTTAAAAATAGATTCATCCTTAAGAGAAACCTTAATAGAATAATCGTCGTCAATTGGCATTATATCCAAATTTTCGACTTCTTGAATTACTGAGATTAACACTTGTTTATAAGACTCTTCAAAATCAATATCTATCTCCTGAAACTTAGTCATTAAATCCTCGGATTTATTTTCAACAACATCTGCTGATGCAATTTCTTGAAATAATTGAACTCGCTCATTCAAATTACAACCGTTGGGACTATATAAAACCGAAATGTCGTTTTCCTTCAAGCAGTCTAGTCCGATAATTAAATCCGACGAAAAAGAATTATCCTCTACAACCAAAACCGTGGTTGACACTTTAAATCCTAGCAACAACTCAAAAGAAATCACTACCTGCGCTGATCCCTTAACTATTATATGAGTATTATTTACCGCTTTATAATTTTTCATTACCGCGTTGCTGTCCATCATAATATCAAATTTTTCAATCAATGTTGATTTAATAAAAGATACCGGACTTCCAGTGTCCACTAATGCAATTAAATTACATGCAACATTGTTTATTGACGTTACATTAATTCGCGAATCGGAAATCTTTAACTTCCTACCCGTGTCTTCCGAGACCGCTGCAATCTCCGTCGATTGGCTTTCCTCGTTCACCGCGGATACCACAGGTACAGGCTTGGGGGATGTTGCGGGAATCGTCTGCTCCTTTTTCTTCAGCTTATAGCAATCGGCACGAACATGGCCTTTTGCTCGACAATATACGCAAAAAATGTCCTTATCAGTATTTACTACTGAAACGTCCTTAGGCACAGAAACACTATTATTTTTCACTCTCTCCGCCTTGACTTCTTGCGGCGAATTCTTGCGTACCGAATCAGCAGATACAGTCGTAATGCGCTGCATCTCCTCCAGGAATTCATCAATGGAATCACACCGAAGTACCGCAGCAGCCTCTCGTAATGATCGGCTACCAATTCCACCAATTATCAGGTGAATTGCATCTTCGTCTGGTAAATTCAAATTTTTAAGTAACACCAATTTGTCCATAGCGTAATCCTGAAAAGTTTCTTTATAGAAATTCCATTTTCTGGCTTCAATCTTCTGCATTGCCACATGAAACATAACCTTACGTTTGAAGCGGCGCACTACTGCACCCTTAAAAGCTTCCCATGATTCGATCAACGTAGTTATATTCAAATCGAACCATCTTCTGGCGCCCTTCACCAATTTACCCGATGCCGCTAATAACAGCACGTCGTTGGAAACTCCATGGACTTGCGCTACCCGTTCCACTGTTTGAATCCACAATTCCACTTTTTCTTCTTCTGAACCACCAAACTCGGGGATTTGAGGCGCTAACAATTTTACGGCGTGTGCTGTGGCTACCGTAGATAACGGGGCACGACGTGTGTTATCCGATGCACTTGAAGCAACTTCCCTATTTCTGTCTTCACTTGCCGAATCACTCGTTCGATTTTGAGCCAAAGACACAATTTCGAGCATTGACTGCATCATAGTTTGACTTTGCTGAAACTGCTGTTGCATGACACGCGTCTGTTCTTGCTGTTGCTCTCGCTGGATACGCGTTTCTTCTTGCTGGAATTTCATCTGTTCCATCATCAACGCACAAATCTGAGAAAAATCAGGAGATCCCGGTAGAGCCGAATGCGATGCTCTCGACGCCGTATTCTCCGCAATACGCGATTTTTTTGAAAGATCGGCTTGATCATTTCTGTCCAAATGAGCTATTATCATATCTACACATCGAATTGGATCTGACGGTGGGTTGAGACCATAACGGCGGGCCTCCTCTTGAAGCTCACTGCCCGACATCTTTTCCAATCGTTGACGATCCATTATCTTCCGAGAAGAATAATCAAAGCGTAACATACCAACCGAATATTCTAGCTCTCCGAAATGGCGGAAATGGCGGTAAATTGTTCACGAACGATCGCGCGCATGACGGAAAGCGTAACACCGAGAATGTTCGAGGCGTACTACACTGATATGGCGAACGTTCGAGATTGCGATAGAATGTTCGAGGCGAATTAATATCAGCCACAAATTTGTAGCGTAACGTGCCGTGCCGGCCGTCGATCCACAAATATATTAATGTCACTGCGACGGATTATGTCTCTCACCGAAATACCGCGAACGTGATAACAGTCACTGATCCGCGGCGTACCACGGCGTAGCTGGCCAAATACCACTTACGATACGATATCGATTACAGCATTGCACGCTGCAATAATACTCGTCAGAGCGTAAAGAGAGCAGAAGGAAAAGGGAATCGGTAGCAAGCCGGATCGCTAATACGATAATGGCGGCACACGATGTATCCCACTTCTGAACTGTAACTATCTGGTTAATTTCTTGACGCACCGCGTAATGTACGGCACTGACCGCGAATGTTCTCACGGGGATAATGTCAGGAAGGATAGTTAGGGTGAGACCAGAGAAATATTCAAATAAGGCTTGGAAAGTGACTTTATTCCTGCCTTCGATACAAGCGTCCGATCGCCCTTGACGCTGTACAACGACTCCTTCTTCCCAGGCGTTGCCGACCGCTCACGCTTCTCGTCCCCGAAATCTCCAATAGGAGCTCTTTATCTCACGCTATACCAATCCCGACGTTTCTTCATGCGCAGAGCGCTACGGCGCAACTCGGTATCTCAAGCGACTAATCGCATTACTCTTAGCCTACACAGGCACGGCGGGACATTCGACAGATCGGGAACGATCGAAATCTTACAAGATGGACTCGAACTCGGTTCCTCGTGGTTATGAGTCTGATACTTTATTACTAGGCCACATCTCTGATTATATTCTTAGTGCTGCAGTATCTAGTTTTGACAAGTGATTCATTGATTTCAAGTATATTCTGTAAACTTTATCTAAGAAAAACCACGTAAGCTTGATTTGAATATTTACTGATTCTTTAGGTAAGAATATGAAATACTTGAAATCAATGAATCACTTCTGTGAAAACTAGATACTGCAGCAATAAGAATATAATCAGAGATGTGGCCTAGTGATAAAGTGTCAGACTCATAACCACGAGGAACCGGGTTCGAGTCCACCTGAGGACAGGAATTTTTATATTCTAAACTGTACCCCTCCGCACCGCGCACGAAAACCTCCTAACCTACATTCCACTTAGGAACTATAGAATTAAAGAAAATTAAATAAATAAAAATAATATTAATTGTAATCATCAAGAATACAAATTCTTTTTTGAAGTAAACGATTATTCTAGATGAATAAAATTTTTACTTGATTCAAATAACGGATAAACTTCTCTCAAGAAAATGTGATATCTTTATTGAAGTATATGCTTCTCTTCCGTGGACTCTATATTGTAAGTAAACAGAATGTTCGTATTAATTTAATATTCTTGTTTCAAGTACTAAACTTGCTAAGATCTAGAATATGTTTTGAGTAAATGTGATACTTATGACGACTTTATGGTAGATTTGCTCATATATGAACTTATCAAATACTTGAAGCAAGTAATATTAACTTGTAGGTAGTATATATTTTTCTGTGTGTACTAGAAAATGGTTCTTAATACCACATGTACGCACACCAAATTTGAATAAAATATCTTTAAACGTTTTCCAGATTTTCGAAATTTTCATACTTTTTTTCCACAACTTTAAACATCCTGTATTTAGAAAACGAAGCAGTTTAGAGAACTCATGTGTATAAGACCTTTTCTTCTTAAAATAAGCCAAGGAATATCCCCTTCAAGTTTGTCTACTTACTTAGGAAACACCCTGTATAAATACAGCTAATTGCGTGTATCTTTTGAAATAATCGCTTATATCTATTGAAAAATCATATATAGCGAAATAAATGTTTGATAAATATTTGTGCATTTCTTTTCAATTGTAAAGAAAAATTTACACGGTTTAAACTTTTAATAAAATAAATACAGTTAAATACTAAAGAAATAGAGTTAATTAATATATTAATATTTAGTAGTTTTCTCTTTTTCCTCTTTCTCTTTTTTTATTTATTATTATATTTCTCTCTGAGGTTCTTTTTTTTAATTTTCCCTGAGTATATAAAATAATCTTGAAAATGATTTAAGGGTCCATTCTACCTTGATGGGTCAAAAAAGAGGTACTTTTTTGCGAATTTTTGTTGAGCAAGGTAAAATTAATGTTTTTACGCTCAAAATTGTTGTCTACAGGAAGTAGACTACAATGAAAAAAATTGTAAAAAAATTGACGAAATGGTAGCCTTCTGAACAAGATCCATTTTCGGCCTAAAATTTTCGAATTCTTTTTGCAATTAAAAAAAACTATTGTTGATATCGACTTGATTGTAGTCTACTTCTTGCGGACAACCATTTTGAACGTAAAAACAATAATTTTATCTGTTTCAGACTATCGTAATTATTTCTACGGAGTAAATATTTTATTTCAAATAACCTATTCTATTTCAAATTTTTTATGAAAATATTTGAAAAATGTTGATAAAAGATAGATAAATATCATGCAAAAAGAATGATTTTGATATCTGTTTTACCTTTGCCCAACCAAAATTCTCAAAAAAGTACCTCTTTTTTGACCCATCAAAGTAGAATGGACCCTTAATGTTTGAGATTCTATAATCCTATAAATGTTTGATAGGTTAATACCTGGTAATAACTACCCGGAAAAAAAAGATTATATATAAATATATATAAATATATTTATTATATTATAAATATATATAAATATATATATATAATATTATAAATAAATATATAAATATATATGATTATATATAATGCAATTATATATGAATTTTGTCTCTATATGATCATATATAACTATATATAATCATGTGTAATCATTTATGAACATATATAATGAGATTATATATATGTAAATATATATAATCATATATGACCATATATAGTCAATATATATTGAAAAAGAACTGTTAACTCTAATAATAAAGCATTGATAAATTAAGTGTATATTTTTTCAAAAGCTATAGAATCAAAAGTGAAGTGATTTATCCCATATTATAACTTGGCGCTGCTTGGCGTGAGACGTGAGACACTGCCGTGTCTCTTGATACCGTTTTTATATCACTGTTCGTCAAATTTTAAATACGAGAAACGGATCCTATCGGATGCCATCTGTCGGATAATCCGAATTTAAAAGTGTAATATATATAATGCACATGTGTTGTGTTTATATATGGTTATATGTATGTTATATATAATTATATATAATCTGTGTAGATAAATGCTTTTTATATATAATTTACTAGCTGGTTACCCGGGCTTCGCCCGGGAGTCGTTTTTCTTAAAACGACTTCATTTATGTTTCAATATCCTTATTGTGGACAAACATAAGGAGTGTTCATGGATTAAACATGTCGTAACCAATCTTTTTCTACTCGGTCCATTATTTCCAGAAAAATTGGAAAAATTTCTGATACCGGTTTCCAAAAAGATCGATAACGAAAAATTATACACTTTATGGCACTCCCCGGGAAAAATTCTACTCCTGTTTTATATACAATTCTTTAAGATTCGGTCAATTATTTCCCGAAAAATTGAAAAAATTTTGGATACCGGTTCCAAAAAAGATCGGTAACGAAAAACTATACAATGTATAGCACTCCTCGGAAAATTCTACACCTGTTTTATATACAATTCTTTAAGATTCGGTCAATTATTTCCCGAAAATTTGGAAAAATTTCTGATACCGGTTTTCCAAAAGATCGGTAACGAAAAATTATACACTTTATGGCACTCCCCAGGAAATTCTACCCCTGTTTTATATACAATTCTTTAAAATTTGGTCAATTATTTCCTGAAAAATTGGAAAAATTTCGGATACCGATTCCCAAAAAGATCGGTAACGAAAAACTATACACTCTATAACACTCTCCGGGAAATTCTACCCCTATTTTATATACTTTTGGTAAAAATTCGGTCAAATAGTTTAAGAGTGTATAAAGAACATACATACA
This sequence comes from Temnothorax nylanderi, assembly GCF_030848795.1. NCBI lineage: Eukaryota > Metazoa > Arthropoda > Insecta > Hymenoptera > Formicidae > Temnothorax > Temnothorax nylanderi. Next base: position 97,669 of record NW_027249384.1, on the reverse strand, counting down.
TACATACAGACATTCTATTTTATATATATAGATATATATAGATATATATAGATATATAAATTATAAGAACTTACATATAACCATGTCAAATTGTATATGAAACATTATATATATTTAAATATATTTTAATCGCCTGTATAATTATATATAATCATATATAATTATATATGATATTATATATAATATGGAAATTTTGCTTTTTATATATAAACTAGCTGGTTACCCGGGCTTCGCCCGGGAGTCGTTTTTCTTGAAACGACTTCATTTGTGTTTCAATATCCTTATTGTGGACAAACATAAGGAGTGTGTCGGGTGGTTGATTTAAAGACGGTAGTTTAACTTTTCTGCATGAATAACACATTCTAGGTGCTTAAGTTTTAAACTTTTTTACTTGACAATGATCACATATTGCATCCATTTTCCCAATTATTACACTCGGATGAAATTGATATTCGTAATTTGAATCATAACTAAATGCCTCTAATTTCAAATTGGACCGCATAAATGTTTTTATGGATTAAACATGTCGTAACCGGTCTTTTTCTACTCGAGTTTCACACTATTGAGTTATTTCCGCTTTTCCGATATTTCACTTACCGATCAGCGACATCATCCCTTGGTTTACCCAGGCGTTTTTTCGGGAATTTTGAGATTGCTCGCTCGCGATGTACACAGAACCTCGATATTTCACTTACCGATTACCGATTTTATTCCTTGGTTTTTTAATTGAAAAATCGAGGTTCTGTGTACATCGCGAGCGAGCAATCTCAAAATTCCCGAAAAAACGCCTGGGTAAACCAAGGGATGATGTCGCTGATCGGTAAGTAAAATATCGGAAAAGCGGAAATGACTCAATAGTGTGAAACTCGAGTAGAAAAAGACCGGTTACGACATGTTTAATCCATGAAAACATTTATGCGGTCCGATTTGAAATTAGAGGCATTTAGTTATGATTTAAATTACGAATATCAATTTCATCCGAGTGTAATAATTGGGAAAATGGATGCAATATGTGATCATTGTCAAGTAAAAAAGTTTAAAACTTAAGCACCTAGAATGTGTTATTCATGCAGAAAAGTTAAACTTCCGTCTTTAAATCAACCACCCGACACACTCTTTATGTTTGTCCACAATAAGGATATTGAAACACAAATGAAGTCGTTTCAAGAAAAACGACTCCCGGGCGAAGCCCGGGTAACCAGCTAGTTAGATATATTATTGTTTTTATATACAGGGTGTATCATTTTAAGTGATTCAGCTGAATATCTCTTAAAGTAAAAGAGATTGGAAAAATTGCTTCAGACAATAGTTTTATGGTTCCGAGAGAGGCAGAAGTTGGCCACATCAGTTTAATTGTAGGTGGCGCCACTTTCTAGACTTCTGCATGGCGGCCATTTTTTCAATTGGCAGTCAATTTTTTGTTTTATTGAATGTTGTAGCTGGCATTGAGACGAATACAACGGTTTTTTTTTTTTTGAAATAGGATCATTTTTCACTGAGTTACAGAGTTCCAAAGTTTACAATTTAAGTAAAAAGCTTCCACCCCCATGCAGTGTACGTATTTTGTGACTCCAAACCGCCCTCTACCCCCCCTCTCTCTCTCTCTCTCTCTCTCTCTCTCTCTCTCTCTCTGTGTGTGTGTGTGTGTGTGTGTGTGTGTGTGTGTGTGTGTGTGTGTGTGTGTGTGTGTGTGTGTGTGTGTGTGTGTGTGTGTGTGTGTGTGTGTGTGTGTGTGTGCGCATGCTGTGCGCGCGCGCGTGTGCGTGTGCGTGTGTGTGTGTGTTGTTCCTATCCGTTGTCTGGACTGATTCTGTTTGATGGTCAACCAGCTCCAGACCGCTTGACACACATTTTCCCGTGCTTAGAATTACCCAGGATGAACGACGTGGACGTGACGGGGTTTTCATCCCTGTGTGGTGCTTGATTTACGTGAGTCCCCTTGCCTCTCACGATTCGGGGTGCTTGATTTACGTAAGTCCCCTTGCCTCTCACGATTCGGGGTGCTTGATTTACGTGAGTCCCCTTGCCTCTCACGATTCGGGGTGCTTGATTTACGTGAGTCCCCTTGCCTCTCACGATTCGGGGTGCTTGATTTACGTGAGTCCCCTTGCCTCTCACGATTCGGGGTGCTTGATTTACGTGAGTCCTCTTGCCTCTCACGATTCGGGGTGCTTGATTTACGTGAGTCCCCTTGCCTCTCACGATTCGGGGTGCTTGTTTAACGTGAGTCCCTTTGCCTCTCACTTCGGGGTGTTCGTTTTACGTAAGACTCCTTGCCGCTCATGTGTGTACGTGTGTGCGTGTGACGGATACCAGGCTTAGAAGCGCTCATTATTAAATTTATCCATTTAATAAATTTTCGAATACACTACCATTCTGTTGTAAACATAAACGGAGCCGTTTCTGAAAAATTGTAATGGTAGACAACAAAACTTGCCGAGGAATATTATTGCAGGCTCTTTTTATTCTGTTTTTCATATCCTCTCGAGTTGTCGGAACTTCTTTGTACACTACATTTTTCAAATAACCCCACAAGTAAAAATCTGGTGAAGTTAAATCTGGAGAACGTGGAGGCCACTTCGTAGCGCCAAATCTGCCTATCCATTTTTCATGGTACACTTCATTAAGGTAAGCGGTGACTATTCGAGCCGAGTGAGGCGGTGCTCCAT
>NW_027249384.1:47500-90000 GCF_030848795.1 Temnothorax nylanderi | reverse complement strand
TCCATCGCCAAGGTGCAGTAACTTTGTCGTAAAATCATTTTCTCTTCCTCCTAAATTGGCTTTCATATTGGTTCGCAATTCAAATGTCTGTATGGTATTCCATATTGCCGAGGATTTCAAACATGCTTTGACTGTATCAGCGCGGGTTCCCCTTACAATTACAGGTAATGTCTGTCGAAAATCGCCTGCAAAAACTAAAGTTACGCCACCCATTAATTTTTCACTATGTCTCAAATCTTGGAGTGTTCGATTGATCGTTTCCATATGTGCCCTATGGCTCATTGCGCATTCATCCCATATAAGTAAGGAGATCTCTTGTAATACATTACCTAGTGATCCATTTTTACGTATTGAGCAAACAGCTTCTTGCTGTACAGATACGTTTAGGGGTAATTTGAAAGTGGAATGTACCGTTTTTCCACCACTTGTTAGTAACGTTGCTGCTATGCCTGATGAAGCAACAGCTAGAGCCATTTTGCCAGACGATCTAACTTTAGCTAATATAAGGTTAGTGAGAAATGTCTTTCCTGTACCTCCAGGTGCGTCTATGAAAAATATCTTTTCCTCATTTTGCTCGACGCTATCTAGTATCTTGTTAAATGCTTGACGTTGATCCGGCACTAACTTAGGATAATTTTCTTCGATATATGCATTTAACTGTTTACTGTCATATGGTTGTTTCAGTATTGTTTCAAAAGGATTATGGTTTAAACGATTTGTTGACGGTAAACCAAATTCAGTCAAGTTTTTCTCATTCAATTCTAAAAGTTTATCTTCAATTTGAATCAAACCTTTATTGTAAATATTTTCATTGAATTGCAAAGTAAAATCGTATTTTTGATGACGTATCCTATTTAGTATGTCTTCACAAAGATCTTTTTTGAAAGTTTCCCATAGTTTAAGTGGTTCTGATGGCTGGCAAAATAATAATATAATTACAAATAACTCTCTTAATTTAAAGGCAGATTGAGAAATTACTGCATCTCTTAGAGTATTTTCCCAATGTTCGTCGCCTTCTAAAAGACCCCTGTCTCTGCATGCCGCTTGATATGTTTCTTTTACCTCTCCATTTACAGTCCTTAAAGATTCAAATGACGTAGGTCCACGGACATCATGCAGTAACATCCGAAGGTAAAAACATTCTAATTGATTAGGATGTATATTATAAACTCGTCCCATTGCAGTGTCTTCTTTTATTCCGGGATACCCCTCGACATCTTGCCCTTGTTTCCTTCGAGTAAACTTCTTATTGTCCCACGTATAATATCGTGGGACTTCATGGTACAGCAATGTCTTTGCAAAGTCGTCTGTGTTGCACAATTCAAAAAATGCTGTTAAAGTAGTTCTTGATGGATTTTCAACTATTTGGCGCATATTATTTGACGTGAAGTACACTCTCTGTCCATTTTCTAGGTGTACTGCTAAGTGCATCACTGTCGGATATCTCTTATGAATGGGAAACTCTAATAACTGCCACACAGCTTCTGATGTGCTTATGTAACGTCCATTTAAATAATTTTCCACTTCATCGTGTTCGTTTTTTACGAAAAACGTGGCCTGGTCTGTACCTTTATTTATATATTTGCATATATACTTTATGGCCTGGTCTGAGTGACAATATTCAACATTAATATGGGCTTCAAAATATCGAGATAATACGGGAGAGTAGGGAACGACCCATCTATTGTCTACAATTACCGGTTTTCCGCGAATATTTATTGTTGCAGTATATCCATCATGTTCTGGATCCCTCCGTCGATATCTGGGATATCCGTCGTCTCCTGTCTGAGTCTCAGCAATAAAACTGCGAGGATATCTTTTAGAACATATCCCATTTTTCATACAGGGAGATGTTATATTATGTTCTCCACATGGTCCATGGATCATATTGTTTACAATAATATTAAACAAAATAGGATCTATTTCCTTGTCTGGTAGTTCTGCAATAATGACACTATCAATTTCGTCTGGCTGTATTTTTGATTGAAGCCATATAAGAATATGGCAATGGGGTAATCCGCGTTTCTGCCATTCTACACTGTACATATAACATTTAGTCCTCCCATAAATTTCATTTTTTGTGAGCAATTTCATCAGTTTTTTCAGTTTTAAATGGAACACTCTTGAAATAATATCGTGTCGATGAAAAGAACGCTGTCCAGGAAACAATTTCTCTTTTATTTCTGGCCACTCTGGATTACATGTAAAAGTGATAAACAAATCAGGTCGGCCATGATTACGGACATAAATCATAGCATCTTGAGTTTTTTCATGCATGTACCGCGGTGAGCCGGTAAATGACGAAGGTAATATTACGTATTGACCAATATTAGCTGCCTCTATATTTACATCCTGGTTAACATCTCTTAGATGTATATAGGTTTCAGCTCGTAACTTTTGTTGATTTCTTCGAATATAGTCCAATCTTTCCGTAATCATTTTAGCCATCATATCGACACAATACTGACTAAATAAATTTCCAAAATAATGCAGGGTATTAAACTCTTTTGTCTGATCATTAATCTGTATGCGTAGAACTGCATACATGATACAGTTTTATTTCGTGCTTTTTGCTAAGAAATTGTAAGATAGTAACCATCTTCTCCTCTAATAAACATCAAAGGATATTGTAGAGGATCGTAAGCGCGATGTAGTTCTGAAACTCTTTTTAGTTGTCCATCCCTTTGATGCAACACAATATCTCTTGGACCTTTGTCTTCATCTACTAATAACACAGCAACTTCGTTCGCAGTAGGTAAATTGTTACGTCCCCTATGTTCATTTTGTGGAATGCGATCTGCGCGAATTATTATTCGTAAGTTATCAGTTGTAGACTTATTTTCTAAATTGTATTTATATAAAGCTGCGTATATATATGTTGTTTTCATGTAATATTCTTTGCAATTGATTAATTAATTCGATTTTCAAATTTGAAGCAATATTTAATCTCATTGAAAGTTGATCAGCTTCTGAAATAAAATATATTTGTAGATATTGCGGTTTGTTGTTTTGAGCCGGTAATAAACTACCAATGAAATGATACACCTGCCCTTGAATCTTGAAAGTGGGCATGAAGTTACTCTCACATACTTGTTTTGCGCCAAAAGACGTCATCTGGAATACCATGTTATATTGTCTAATGTTTTTTAAAATGTCTTTTGATAATTGGTGTAACCCTAATAAAAGGTCTTTAATCGGTTAAGGTGGTTCTGAAATTTCTGGAAGCATTATCTTCCCACCGTCACAACAAAGACCGTTTCGTTCTTCAAGCCATTTTTTCGCATGGCAGTGCACATACTTCATCTATTTTACCTATTTGTATATCCGTTTCGTTTGCATAATCAATGTTCGGATTATATAAAAACGCGGATCTTGATTTGCTTAAATTAATGCAATTTCGTTTTCTGTACTTAGCGGCACGTTCACGTTGTTCATTAAGTCGCTGCACCCTTTCTTCACTCGACTCACGTTTTCTTTTTGTAGATATACGTATACTTAACTGTTGTAAACGTTTTTCTCTCTCATCAAAATTTTCCACAGCTTGTCGAGAAGAATATACTAATCTCTTTTGAGACAACCGAGCTTCTCGTGCTTCTTCTGTTTCATTAAGCCTATTTAAATGTATACGTCTGGCATCGAAATTTTTTCTAGACAGCTGTGATTTTTTTTAGGCATTTCGAATTTTAAAGAATGATTTCAAGTAATTATAAAAATTAATAATTTAAATTATACGAAATAATAATCTAAAAGAGAGACTAAAATTTTAATTTTGCTTATCTACCTTTATGAACAACGGTTCCAAGAATACTGAAAACTTCAACAGATCACGGATACGTTATTGTATCCCTGACTTACCGTATCATCTATTAATGGCAGATTCCTGAGATCTTTTGTAGACAAAAATCCTAATACCAAAATGAGTGGCTGCTATAATTTTTTAACCAAAAAGATTCAAAATTCACCAATCTGCTTGTCACAATTTCGCCTTCTCAGAAACATCACATGTCGAAAGAGCTTTACCACAACACTTTACTCAGTTCGAATAGAAATACTTGAACTTATTATTCACTTTATTTCTTTCTATACTGTTCGCATAGCCGACAAATATTCATAATAATTTCTAAATTGTATTACGAAAACACGAAATGTCTCGAAATGCAAATCATTCATATAAAACGTGTCGCCGACAAATGACGTTTCTCATGTACTAAGAAAATCAATACAATCAGTACGAAGTTTGATGTATTGATTTTTCATAAAAACTGTTTGTGAAATTACTAAGCTGACCTGCTATCAATTCACTCTCTTGTCATTATAAGCTGCTGGTTTCACATATACTCTATATAAAATTACATGTATAACTTATACACTTTTCAAGCGGAAATCGGTAACCCCTTCACCGATTCTCGCCAAATTCAATAACAATCTTTCTTAAATAATACTGTATCCATCAAATAACTTATACATTTTTTAAGCAGAAATCGGTAACCCCTCCACCGATCCTCGCCAAATTCGAAACAACCTTCCTTTAATGATACTCTATAAGATGACAAATATGACATGTATAACTTACACACTTTTTAAGCAAAAATCGGCAACCCTTTCACCGATTCTCGCCAAATTCAATATAATAATATTCTATCCATAAAAAAAAATTAGCTCGATATCTCAAAATTTGCAGAAATCAGAACAATTACGTAGATTATTTCCCGAAAAATTGGAAAAATTTCGGATACCGGTTCCAATAAAGATCGCTAACGAAAAACTACACAGTTTATAGCACTCCCCGGGAAATTCTAACCTTGTTTTATATACAATTCTTTAAGATTTGGTCTATTTCCCGAAAAATTGGAAAAATTTCGGATACCGGTTCCAAAAAAGATCGGTAACGAAAAATTATACACTTCATATCACTCTCCGGAAAATTCTACCCCTGTTTCATATATAATTCTTTGAGATTCCGTCAATTATTTCTCGAAAAATTGAAGAAATTAGAAAAATCGGTTTCCAGAAGATCGGTAACGAAAAACTATACACCCTATAGCACTCCCCGGGAAATTCTACCCCTACTTCATATACAATACTTTCAAAATCGGTCCAATAGTTTCTAAGATTACCCCGAACAACAGTACAAACTTTTCCTCTTTATATAGTAGTAGAGATTATATATAATCATATAGGATTATATATATTTCCATATGAATCTTATATGTATCCATACGTGAGTGCATATATGATCTATTGTTCATATCTAGTTATATCTGGAATTAATATATGTCTATATATAATTTTATATAAAGTACCTTTCATATATAATCACATAATCATATATATTTATATATAATTATATATAATTATATATAATTATATATAATCTTTCTTTCCCGGGTATCCGGAATATATTTCATCTTTGTTCAAATTATGTTGGTGAACACAAAAATCAAGAAACGCATATTTTTCTGCATGTACGCTCTATTTTTAAGATTTAAGAAATAAAACAACCTGTTGAAGCTAACAAAGTACACTACGCAAAACAATTAGGAGAGCGCTTTAAAACTTACAAACTTTGCCGATTTTTAAGAGGCTGTATCTCAGAAGAGATTATAGGACAATTTTTCTTAGCGTATTTTAAAGGGTGAAGTCTCGACTTTAAGGTAGGTAAGGTTAGAGATTTTCCAGAGAGAGACTGGCCAAAAGACGAACCGTTTCTGTCTCCATTTGCATTCAAACTGGAAATAAGAAAGATGGAGGTATTAATATGAAAGTGTAGAGAGAGAGAAAGACAGGATCTCTATTATTTCCTGTTTGCATGTAAATGGCGGCGAATTGGCCAATCTCTCCCTGGAGGGTCTCTAGGTAAGGTGACATTGTTCGTCCTATCTTTTCTGTGAGGATCAAAATCAGGTTTTGGAAAAATCCTAGAAATGTCACTTTGGATTATTTGTATTACGAGACATTTTTATATACTAAACCATATACTAAATATCATAAAACATCTGTAATTTAAAAGTTTTATGTTAAAAGTTTTACTGTTAGTGAAAAGTACACAATTTTAATTTTATTGCAAAATAAATGTTTAATCTTCCAGTAAGTAATTAATAAGTACAAAATAAAAATGCTTAATAATGTTCGTGGCACCGATCAGGATAATATCAATGTCTCTAACTGAACTCTAACAAATCAAATTGGTGATGCTCTCGGTAAGACCGCTTGCGCATTTATGAGCAAAAATCAGCTCAACTTCGCTTATAAGTCATTATATATGTTTGTCTTAATGTGATCACCTGTCCGTACTCTAGACAATAGATGAGTTAACACTCGATTTGAATCAAGAGACACGGTAGTGTCTCATGTTAAGTACACGCGCAGCGCGAGACCGCCCCGTGTATCTTTATGTTAGCCGGAGAGTTGTGAGAGATTATCGGATCTCAATAACGGCTGAATCGATCAAATTCTAAGTAGGAAATAGCTCAATGGATAGTTTGGGTTTGAATTATATAATAAAAGTATTTTATTTTCATTTTTTGTTCGTCTATATATCCTACAAGCGGAGATATTGCGATGCAAAGTCCGAAATGTAAATATTTTGCATTAAGGGGCAATTTCACCAACCACGGTTAGCTTAACCGACGGTTAAAGTTAGCAGGATTGACCAATAGAAAGCAGGGTGAATTCATTTCTATTGGTCAATCCTGCTAACTTTAACCGTCGGTTAAGCTAACCGTGGTGGGTGAAATTGGCTCTAATGTCCATTTCTATCAACGCAGGTTAATTTTAATCTTGGTTTAACTTACCTGTCATCTTTTCCTAGTTGTAAAAGTTAGAAAAAGATAGAAAGTCAGTTAAACCAAGATTAAAGTTAATCTACATTGGTAGAAATGGGCATAAGACACGTCGTCCTGGCCTCAATGTCACTTTCACTTTTTCAACACTATGCAGCGCTAGTATCGCATTTTATTATCGATTCAACAAGTAAATCAGACCGATAGACTTATCGGCCGAGAAGAAGATTTTTGTCGTATTTATGTATTATGCTGGGTCTACAATGCGAGTCGCAAAGTCGTGAGTCGCAAGAATTGACCAATCACAGTCGATTATTCTCCTCAAATTCGACTGTGATTGGTCAATTCTTGCGACTCACGACTTTGCGACTCGCATTGTAGACCCAGCATTACTTGAGCCAAAGTGAAGGAGCAAGAGTGAGAGAGCAAATATGAGCGAGCGAGAGTGAAAGGGGGAATGCGATAGGACGGACAATGTTACCTTACCTACCTTAAAGTCGAGGCTTTCCTTTAAAATGCATCAAGAAAAATTGTCCTACAATCTCTCCAAGCTGAGATATGGCCTCTTAAAAATCGACAAAGTTTTAAAGCGCTTTAATTGTTTTACGTAAGTGTATATTTGAAAATATTAAAATTGTGAAATATATAAATAATATTTTAAAACTTATGGTATTCGATATATCTTATAAACGAGCGATAATCGTATATTATCGAGGGTTGTTTAAGTTAATTAAGTTTTGCAAAAAAGTAAAAACTTTTTTTTAGGGGGAAAAATTGTTTTTTTCCATTTTTGTGGCAACTGCTAAACCACAGATCTATACTTAAGGCCCCTGGATAGTCTCAGAAAATACAGCGGTCGAGTGGCACGACATCTACTGGAGGAAGTTTCGTAGCTTGATACAGAGCTGGTAGATTTAAGCCGCGAGTCATTCGAGAGTCGGCTGGTGGGGGAAACGCACACAAGAGAAAGCACATACCTGTGCACTCAGATACGTTCTTTCTCTTGTGTCCGTTTGCCCCACCAGTCGACTCTCGAGTGGCTCGCGGCGGAAAACACGTCAAAAAGTGAACAATTGTCTTGCGGAAGATCTCATTGGTAAAATAACTCATTAATCGTACTAAAAATTGTGCATTATTGAGCTTCAGTTTGTTGGTTATGTCAATGTGCTGTCCATTGCCTCAAATAATAATCCAATAAAGTGCCAATAAACCATTTTCCAGAACAGTGCTACGTCGACCGCATCAGCTGTCAATTTTTCATTGCACTGTTACTACATTTTCTATATTAGGACCAGCAAATTAATAAGCAGGTAAACATACAATATGCTTTCATCTTTCATTTGAGCGCTTATATTCAATCGTACGGTGACTCCTTCTTATTTGAGATCTTCCGTAAGAATTGTCCATATTTCATCGTCTCGATTCAAGATGGCTGACATGGGTATCCAGGGCCCTTAAGGGGATCCTAAAGTCGTCTGTAATACCGACATTTGTTTTTCACAGATATCTCTTTTTTGGCTTTACGGATTTAAAAATCCTTCTCCAAAGTTGAAGCATATTCGGAAATAAAGGGCACACCACGTGATTTTATACCGTGAATAAAAATAATTTTAGGAACTGCATATAGCAATGCGTCAACTTGCGAAAACATTCGCTTTATATAAAAATTCTACAATGTATTGTTACAAAAAGACTGTGGCGTGCCCAGCGGATTACATCCAAAAATACGATACCGTTGTCAGAATTAGATTTAGACTCTAAACAAAAAAGTTATCTGTGAAAAAGCATTATTGCAAACGTGCACTAGCAATGATGACATGGAAGAGCAGTATTGCGTGTAGCGAGAGATGGCGCAGCAATTGAACAAAGACAGATGCCTCTTGTTAGACAAGGACAGATATAGATATATAACATAGAAAACAGGATTAGAAATGTTGACATTACCGACGTCGAGGAAGTTCGGCCTCCACTATAGGATCCCCTTAACTAGAGCGCTAACTCCGTCGAAAAAGTGTGTCGGCAGGATATCCGGGTTGAGCCCATTGTTCCTTAAGATACCCCCTCAGGAAATGGCCGCTCACGCAACACACACATACCAACACATGTCCGCCCGAGTATCACATACGCTGCACTATACACCAGAGAGAAAGATGAGAGTGATCATACCCGCGTTTTGGCTGTACCCGAATCCTGTAGGATTATATATATATATATATATAATAAAAGTATAAGGAGCGAGCACACGTGCGGCACATCGTGGAACGCATGAACTTAACTGACTAACTTAGATTGGCTAGCTTAGAAAAGGAAAAAGATGAATAAAAGCGCCTGCGCATACGGCACACCAATCGCTAGAAATAATATAAGTCACATTGATATTCTATATTCAACACTCCCTCTATATCAATGTGTTAGATTGAAATAATAACAAAAGATTTAATACTCGAATTAATCTTCTAAATGTAGTTAAGTATAATTAATCTTTTAAATGTAATAACTTGACGCATTTAACGTGTTTTATCTTTGGTAAAGATTTCGTTAACACGTCAGTAATTATTTTTTCCGTGTTTAAATATATTACTTTGGTTTCGCCTCTTTCTTGTGCTTCGCGTGAAAAGTGGTATCTTATATCTATGTGTTTACTACGTGAGTGATCCACACTATTTTTACATAGAGCTATTGCACTTTGATTATCGCAGTACAAGGTTGTCTCATTTTCTGCAAAACATTCAAACTTCATGTGCGTTAATAAATCCCGCAGATATATTATTTCTTTGGTAGCTTCCGAAAGGGCTATGTATTCCGCCTCCATAGTGGATAGAGCCACGGACTTTTGCTTTTTACTATTCCAGCTAATGGGACCACCTCTTAATATTACGATATATCCCGAACAAGATCGTCTATCTTCCGTATCACCGGCCCAATCGGAATCCTTCTAAGTTGCAATTTTCTTTTGTATACTTAATACTATAGTCTATTGTTCCTTGTAAATATCTTACGACGTGTTTGGCCATTTTTCAATGAATTAAGCGCGGCTATCACAAAAACGACTTAATGGATTTGCGGCAAACGCAATATCGGGACGAGTGGCGTTAGCTAAATAGATGAAACTACCCACTAATTCTCTATAGGGTTTTGTTGACACTTCTTTCATTTCTGCTATTGTTTCGGGCTGTTCCGGTGTGGTAAGTTTTACATTCGATTCGAATGGCGTACTTGAAGCATTACAATTTTCCATATTAAACCTTTGCAATAAATCTTTTATATATCTTTTTTGAGTTACTTTTATTTCTCCTGCTTCTCCTACTCTATCTATGTGCATGCCTAATATATCCTTAATTTCGCCTAACAATAAGTCATTCATTTTTAATTTCTTTTGTAACACATTTTTAACTCTAGTTAATTTTTGAATATTAGTAGAAGCAATTAACAAATCATCGACTTACATTATTATTATTGTATCGCTTTCTTCATTTATGTACACACAAGGGTTAGCTGCATTTTTCTTAAAGTTTATACTCTCTAAAAAGTTATTTAGTTTGTTATACCATTCGCGACCTGCTTACTTTAACTCGTATAAAGGTTTATTTAGTTTGCATACCTTATCTTCTTTACCGCGCTCGACAAACATTCCCGGCTGTTCCATATATATATCATCGCCTAGGTCTCCTTGAACGTACGCGGATATTATATCCATCTGGTGTATGCACATTTGCTTAATTACACAACTAGCTAAGAAGGCCCTAATTGTCTCATATCTGGCCACCGACGCGAACACCTCATCGAAGTCGGTTCGTTTACGCTGTTGATCCCCTCGTGCAACTAACCTGACTGTAAGTTTTTCTACTGTTCCGTCGTGATTTTTGTTTATTTTAAACAACCATTTATTCTTCAACACCTTTGTGCCCTGTGGTCTGTCTACCAAACTCCACGTGTCATTTTCCATTAGGGACTCATACTCCCTCTTCATGGCTGCTAGTCACAACTCTTCCTCCGGACTGTTTACTATGTCTTCTACGTTTCTCGGCTCTTTGTACACTTCATTTTTCTTTGCTTCGTGATATAATTTTCTTGGACTGCCTGGTGTTGTTCCGTCTCTTACTAATTTAGGGCGTCCAGGCCCTTTCTTGATAGGATTAATGTGTGTTTTTGGGGTGTCAATCTGTTCTATCTTTTCCATTTCTTCTTCTTTTGTTGCTTCCTCATAGAGGAAGCTTTTCGTAAACCTTGTATATGGACCTTTGATCGCGTATAAAGCTAGGTCTAATCAACCAAATTTTAAAGTATTATATATGAAATAGGGGTAGAAAAGACCGAAGAAAAAATTGTTTTTTTAGTTTTCGATGCCAATGTGTTCCTTATGTTCGAAAACGTCGAAAAATCGCAATTTAAAAAAATGTCCGCGTGCGTGCGTGCGTGCGTGCGTGTGTGTGCGTGCGTGTGTGCGTGCGTGCCAAATTTACCGAAATTTCTATAACTCAAGAACTGATTAACCAAATTTTAAAGAATTATATATGAAATAGGGGTAGAAGAAACTGAAGAATTTAATAGAATTAGAAAAATTGCTAATAATAAAGGGGTTACCGATTTCTATCTTAAAAAAATCTACATGATTACACTAATTTTTGCCAATTTTGAGATATTGAGCTTAATTTTTCTTTTATGGATAGAGTATCATTAAAGGTAGGTTGGTGTTGAATTTGGCAATGATCGGTGAAGGGGTTACCGATTTTTGCCTAAAAAGTGTACAAGTTATACATGTAATCTTATATATAGAGTATCATTAAAGGAAGGTTATTTTGAATTTGGCGAAGATTGGTGAAAGGGTTACCGATTTCTGCCTAAAAAATATACAGGGTAGACCGAGGCGAATCGGATTACTAATTAGCACGATAAAATAGCTCGTTTGAAATAAAACAATAACGAAAACTGTCTTAAAACTTATATTGATCCGATTCGCCTCGGTCTACCCTAAGTTATTTGATGGATAGAGTATCATTAAAGGAAGATTGTTATTGAATTTGGCGAGGATCGGTGAAGGGATTACCGATTTCTGCTTAAAAAGTGTATAAGATGTACATGTAATTTTATATAGAGTATTATTAAAGGAAGGTTGTTTTGAATTTTGCGAGGATTGGTGAGAGGGTTACCGATTTCTGCTTAAAAAATGTGCAAGTTATTTGATGGATAGAATATCATTTAAGCGGATCCTATAGCGAAGGCCGAACGAACTTCCTCGACGTCGGTAATGTCAACATTTCTAATCCTGTTTTCTATGTTATATATCTATACCTGTCCTTGTCTAACGAGAGGCATCTGTCCTTGTTCGATTGCTGCGCCATCTCTCGCTACACGCAATACTGCTTATCCTATCAACCTGAATGGGCTTTTGCTTAATAAAACTTCATTATAGAATATCTTTTTTTCTAGGCGTTGAATCTTAGTTCTATTTACACAATATTGTTCCTACATGTTGTCCCTACCCCGCCTGGGTGTTATTTTATATATATAAACTGCAGTATTTTTGTTATTGTCGTCAGATGACAGCTGTATGTGTCCAAATTAGTAAAATTTTTAATTTTTTTTCGTTCCCGATATGAAATCGTATGTCGCGGGGTAGATTTTTGTGCGTACTTTAATTCTGTAAAAGGATTTTGCAATTCTGTAAAGCCAATTCAAAGATTTCTTAAAATAAAAAAATGTCGGTAACTGCTGCCACTATAGGATCCCAAATTAGAAATGTCAACATTTCTAATTTTGTTTTTCCTATATCTGTCTTTGTCTAACGAAATGACATCTGTCTTTGTTCGATTGCTGCGCCATCTCTGCTTACTAGCCTGCGTGTATATTTTTGTGGAAAATATACACGATTTCTTCGAAGCTCTAATTTTTTTTCCAGGCTTTCAATCTCAATTTCAACGGTACGTTATTGTTTGTGCACGTATTCTGAAGAGTGGAAACATTTCATTTCGTACATATAACTTATACAACTGTTTATATTAGAAAATATGGTTATAAGGTGACAGCATTTTTACATTTTTTTTCAATTATCACTAATTTTTTATATTCCCACTCTTCATTAGTACCTATACTTTACTCCTGTAAAAGGATTTTGCGATCTATAAAGCCGTTTCAAAGAACGAGCTCTGACTATTTTTGTCGGTAATTGTCCCCTATCCAGGATCCCCTTAAGGAAGATATTGAATTTGGCGAGGATCGGTGAAGGAGTTACCGATTTTTGTTTAAAAAGTTACAAGTTATACATGTAATTTTATATAGAGTATCATTAAAAGAAGGTTGGTATTAAATTTGGCGATAATCGGTAAAAAGGTTCTTTTTTTATACAAAATTTTGAATTTTTGAGAAATGTCTGTGGTAGCTTTAACTTCCGCAAATTTTGAGATATCGTGTTATTTTTAATTCTGTTATATTCTTCAGTTTTTTCTTGAATTTGGCGAGGATCGGTGAAGGGATTACCAATTTCTACTTAAAAAGTATATAATTTGGCGATGATTGGTGAAGGGAATACCGATTTCTGCTTAAAAAGTGTATAAGATGTATATGTAATTTTATATAGATTATCATTAAAGGAAGGTTGTTTTGAATTTTGCGAGGATCGGTGAAGGAGTTACCGATTTCTGCTTAAAAAGTTACATGTATAAGTCATACATGTAATTTTATATAGAGTATCATTAAAAGAAGGTTGGTATTGAACAAAATGGACATAAGATATATCCGCAATTAGTAGGGATCATTTTAGTAAAAACATTAATTTATCGTTAATTATTAAATTGATTTTTGTAAGAGTATAACAGATATTAGTTGCAATAAAGCTTTATCACAATAAAAAAAGTGTGCAAGTAGAAACTTGCACATTGCTTCCTCATAGTTTTTAAGTGTGCAAGTAGAAACCTGCACATTGCTTCCTCATAGTTTTTAAGTGTGCAAGTAGAAACCTGCACATTGCTTCCTCATAGTTTTTAAGTGGGCAAGTAGAAACTTGCACATTGCTTTCTCATAATTTTTAAGTATGCAAATTATAAATTTGCACATTGCTTAATCAATATTTTATTTCGCTCATAAAGCTTCCTCTATGAGGAAGCCAAATTAATAAATATCTACTAATAATTATGCATAAAAAAACAGGCTTCCTCACAGAGAAAGCTTTATGAGCGAAATAAAATGTTGATTAAGCAATGTGCAAATTTATAATTTGCATACTTAAAAATTGTGAGGAAGTAATGTTCAAATTTTTACATTCTTGTTTGCTTTGTTCTTCATCATCTTCGTCTTCTTTATTTTCTGTTTCTTCCTTTGATGTCGTCGGTGCCTCGAACAACTCCGTTTCTTGCGACTGTATGGATTGATCTTCAATGAAGCGGACATCTCTTCTTTTCACTACTGTCTCCGCGTTTCCATAACCTGTACACTTTGGATACTTGCGAGTATCCTACTAATGCATATTCTTTTCCTTTTAGCAAGAACTTGTTATTTCTGCGGGCTTTTTTGAGTGCAATTACTTTGCTTCCAAATTTTCTCATATATCCAACGTAAGGTTTTTCATCGGTCCACTCTTTATGTGGCTTCGTGTAGTACTTTAGTTGGGCATCTGTTCCTTATATATGCTGCTGCATTTATCGCCTCAGTCCACAGGCTAAGGGGGGCATTAGCTTGTAAAAACATACACATTGCCATTTCTACGAGAGTGCGGTTTGCCCTTTCCGCGACTCCATTTTATTGTGGGGTGTATTCTACCGTAAGCTGTCTTGTGAATCCTTCTTTCTTGAGAAATTCGTTGAACTCTTTGGAGAGATATTTTTTTGCGTTGTCAGTTCGTAATTTTTTTATGCAACCTCCAGTTGTCTTTTCTACTCGAGTTTTGTATTTCTTGAAGGTTTCTAATATTTCTGACTTTCTCTTCAATGGCTTGATTTCCATGTATCTGCTTTTGTCGTCCACGAACGTGGCGAAATATCTTGTTCCTCCTAATGATGGCACACTCATTGGTCCACAAATATCGCTGTGCACTAGACCTAGTACCTCTTTTACTCTTCTCTCTGATGTTTTATATGGCAATTGATGTATCTTGGTTTTATCACATATTTCGATCCACACGTCGGGTTTATCGCGTTTAGTTCATCGTTGATTCCCCATGTTATGGTCTTTTAATTTTCGCACGTCATTGAAGTTTAGGTGCTTTAGTCTTTGATGCCACTTTACTAAAGTTTCTTTATATTTGTTTAGTAGTGCTGCGGTTTGATTTGAAATTTCTTTTACTACGTAAAATCCGTTTTCTTGTCTCGCTTTTAACGCGATTGACCCATCTGGGCGTCTCACTTCTGCTCTGTCTCTTTGAAAGATTACTTTGTACCCATTTTTCGTTATGCTCGATACGAATAGTAAGTTATTTTTGAAGTTAGGTACAAAGATCGCTTCTGTTAATTTAACTTCACTTGACTTGTTCACTTTTAATTTAATTTGTCCTTTTCCGACTGACTACACACTCTCTTCCGTAGCTGTGTAAACTTGTGATAGTTCATCGTTTAATTTTAGGAACTTGTCTTTATTATTACACATGTGTATTGTAGCACCATTATCTAAACACCACGCATTTGATTCTTGAAAACAGGTATTTAGTGCTACAGCAGTCATTGCGTCGTTTCTTTTTGTTGCTGTTTTTTCAGTTTTGTATCTGCAATCGGCTGCACGATGTTCATACTTTTTGCATACGTGACAAATTTCGTTAAATTTCATCTGCTTATCATTTTCTTTTTGCTTCATCATTTTATTCGCTGTCTTCTTCTTCGTAATTAGCGCTTCGTTCTTGTTCGAAATTTCACCATTTGCAGTGTCAGTTTCTCCTCTTCTGGCCTCTTCTTCTATCAGCTTTATTTTTAGGTTTTCCGGACTCGGGAGTTTGTCGCGCGACTCTATCGCCACGCAGAAGTTCTCGTATTCTGCCGGTAAAGAGCTTAGCATCATTATCGACAGCAACTCATCTAGTAATTTGACCCCTTCGTCCTCTAGCTGCTCAGTCTTGCTCTGGAAAGTATTGATATGCTTCGTCATGGATTCACTCTCGTTTTTTTTCATCTTGTACAGCTGCTTGTACAATGCTGCTTTTC
Organism: Temnothorax nylanderi; assembly: GCF_030848795.1. Taxonomy (NCBI): domain Eukaryota; kingdom Metazoa; phylum Arthropoda; class Insecta; order Hymenoptera; family Formicidae; genus Temnothorax; species Temnothorax nylanderi. The sequence continues at coordinate 74,093 of NW_027249384.1, read as the reverse complement.
TCACCGGACCCTTCGATTCATGCGCCATTTTTAGATTTTCCTATCCTTCTTTCGAGGTCTTCGTCTTCTTCACATGGTTCAGCTGATTTTGATGAACGCTTAGTACGATTAGCGCTAAAGCTTTTTCATCTTTGTTCGTCCATTCTTGTTCGTTTTCTTTCGTCTGTATCTTTGTCCCGTTCGTATACGGCTAGAGATAGTTATATATGAGTATGCTTCTCATTAGTAGCTTCCACGATTCATAATTGCTTTCAGTAAGTTTCTCTATGTGCTGTGTGCTCACGTCCGCCATGTTCTTCACGTGGTTACGTCCGTTACTTTTATTGTTCTGGAGCACTTATTCAATACGACTTCCTGGGCTCATAACCTGTTGGAAGTATACTGGGTCTTTGAGTAAAACGACAACGGTTTCACTTTCACACAATAAACGGACTTTATTATATGTGTATATATATATATATATATATATAATAAAAGTATAAGGAGCGAGCACACGTGCGGCACATCGTGGAACGCATAAACTTAACTGACTAACTTAGATTGGCTAGCTTAGAAAAGGAAAAAGATGAATAAAAGCGCCTGCGCATACGGCACTACCAATCGCTAGAAATAATATAAGTCACATTGATATTCTATATCCAACAGATTCGTGACTACCAAACGATTCCGCGTCGAATGAGCCGTAATAAAGTCAAATTGGTTGAAAAATAAAAATTATCCAGCTAATTTTACGGAGTCATACAGGGTTTTTTCTATTTTTTAGGAAAACGGTTGACCACCAAACGTTTTAATGACGATATTCACGACGACCAAACGATTTCGCGTCGAATGAGGCCTATCAAAGTCAATTTGTTTGATAAATAAAGTTTGTCTGACTAATGGCACGGAGTGATACAACCGACGCCGTGGGCAGGTTTTTTCTATTTTTTTAGAAAAACGATTGACCACCAAATGTTCTAGTTTGGATATTTGTGACCACCAAACGATTTCGCGTCGAATGATCCGTAATAAAGTCAAATTGGTTGAAAACTAAAAATTGTCCGGCAAACTTCACACCCAAAAGGCCGTAGCCAGATAAGAAGGATCAATGTGCCCTCACACGGATCATGCTCATTTTTTTTTTGCTTTGATTGCTTATCAGTGTCACAATTTAGTCAAATATTAGCCCTTAATATTGAACCGTTTTGTTGTAAAAAATAAAAATAAAGTCAGTATGGCGGGTACTCAGAGACGCCGAAACTGTATGGCATGTTCTAATTCGTTGATAAACAATTAAAATCTAGCTCTCCACAAAAAATTAGCTTAGTGTACGAAATCGAACATCGCATAAAAAAAACGACACGTTCTCATCAGTATGACGGACTGTTTGCGACGCCGCATTGGTATGGCGCATACGGCCCGCGTACTTTTGCTCACAAATAAAAAATATAAAACAAGAATCAGATTGGTGCCCATTCCCCAAAAGCACAGTTTTTTTAACACATTCAAAAAATTACGCTGCGCAAAGGCGACATCTCTAGGCCGCCATACTTACGTTTTCGTGTTTCACATGACACCGGCTATTGTCCCAAAAAGTTTCGTCGTAGTGCCTATCATACGTGATTTTTGTTGCTGGCTCCCGGTTTAACTCGTTTCGCGTGGAAACAGCCTCTCCCCTGCCTACATAAGGCTAACTGTTAATTTTCGACATTGCCCACTTGGAACCAAGCAAAGTCCGCAATGTGATAATAGTTGCTGACATTGGCATCGCTGGATGGGCAGTGTTAACTTTGCCCACATCAAACCGGGCAATGTCCGCTAATAAACTACTTTGCCCAGTCGTGTTGTGCAATGTTGACATTGTCCGGGTAATGCCGATACTGCACACCATGCGGACTTTGCCCGCAACATATCTATTAAAAAATTAAAAAAAATTATTAAATTACTCTTACCCAAAATTGAGATATCTCAAATCCGCTTGCGCCATGTGTTTTAGAATTGTTTGTAGTTGTTTGTAGTAATTTTCTTTCGTTTGTAGTTGAATAGTTTAAAAGTTACAACGTATTTGCAATAGATAATAACGCATCTTTGTCAATTTTAAATATACATCTCGAATCCGCTTGCGCCATGTGTTTTAGAATCGTTTGTAGTTGTTTGTAGTAACAACAATTTTGTTTGTAATTTTATCCATTACAAAAACACAATAATTTTAAAAATTACTTTTATCCGACATTAAGGGGCTATTCTTGTGTAGAATGCTGTTTTTGGAGGTGACTTATAGAATAGATTAAATTTAAAACTGTTCGAGTTTTCTTTCTGAAAATTTTCACACATATTTATAGTTGCTTTAAAAACATGTATAAATGTTGAAAAAAAAAACAAATTTAACATGTAGTTTTGTATGCTCGGGCACAATGGTGCGCGGAAAAAACCCCTGATCGGTGACCAGTGTTGCGGACGTTGTATGTATCTGAAAAAAAGAACCAAACATATTCTTAATCCGTATGAGTGTTGTGAGGGTTGATACCAGATTCGGCCAGAAAAAAAATTTGTTTACAAAATGGCGGCATGCTAAATGTTGAGTGCCGATTTTTCCTACGTTTTTTTTAGTGAGTTACAAAAAAAAAAAGAAAAAAAATTATTTCGACTCAATTCTGGTACCAACTTTTACAACACTCATACAGATTAAGGAGGTTGGAGCAGTTTGGTCAATCAAAGATTTTCGTTTGTAAAAAATATATATGATAGTATAGGATCTACCGCATGTGTGGAATAAATTTCAGATTCATTGACCATCCAGGAGCTGAGATATTAGCTTTCAAAAATGCGTCGTTTTACATGGGGTTATATGGAGAAAGCGTTGACGGCGATGATTGATCCCAATTTTCTTTAATATCTAGTAAAGATAAACGCTCAAAAAACGTGCCTACGCGAACAGTAAATTAATGCGAACATTTAGAACGCAAGAAAACACGTATTCACCATCTAATAACAAATATATTACGAGTTAAAGTGATCGAAATTAGACTGAAAGTTGATAGTTCGCGAGTAGGTAGATGTGACAACGCAGCGTCGGCTGGCGTCGGCAATGTAATCCTAACCTTAATCAAAATGACAGAAAATTCACCGGCATGTTTACGTTTAGCAACTGCCGCTACGTGGCTCAACACAGAGGCGAGCACTGCTACCAACCCCATAAAAGTGCAACGTTGCCAAGTTTCAATCGTATTTAATATAATCGACGGAAAGTTATTAAAAAATCGATAGCTTATATAATTGTCAAGGGAGCTATTAGTAATAATCATTATTTCATTCTATCAACGGAAAAACATATATTCATGCCATTTTTATATTGAAATAATTAGCAATACCACAAGTTTTCAAGTTAGCATTGGCAAAAAAGTGTTTCGTTTTTAGCTAATTAAAATATAAAGATGCATAATATGATACTTTTACTATACGTTTTATGCAATAGCAGCGTATGGAGAATAAAATGATACCTAATACAGATTTTTTAATGACCTAATAAAAAACTTTTTTCTAAACCGTCAATTGACTCAACTGGACCGCTCCAACCTCCTTAAGAATATGTTTGGTTTTTTTTCAGGTTCACACAACGTCCGTAACACTAGTCGCCAATCAGAGGCGCACCATGTGTACCCGAGTGTACAAAACCATATGTTAAATTTATTTTTTTTCCAACAAAATTTATACATGCTTTTAAAGCAACTATAAATATGTGTGAAAATTTTCAGAAAGAAAACTCGAACAGTTTTAAATTTATTTTATTCTAAAAGGTGACCTTCAAAAACAGAATTCTACACAAGAATACCCCCTTAAGATATCTCGAATCCGCTTGCGCCATGTCTTTCAGAATCGTTTGTAGTTATTTGTAGTAATTTTCCTTTTGTTTGTTGAATAGTTTAAAAGTTATAACGTATTTGCAATAGATAATAACATCCCATACAGCACAAAATATTTTTAAAGTATTTTAAAAATATTTTTTAGGAAGATCAAAATAGCTAAATAATATCAAACGGCCAATTTCGAGCTAATACCAGATGTTAGAAAAAAATACTTCTGACTTCAATATGACTAATTGTCCAATTACTGCGGTGAGACCGGATTAATGTAAATTGTGGCGTTGGATCGAATTGATTCGTTTTGTTCGTAGAATAATGCGATATATTGTAATGCGTTTTTCTTTATATTTTTTTATTGTTCTGAAGAAGGCCAAGTAAGGCACGAAACGTAAACAAGTCTGTATACGATTATTGAATGTATTAAATATTTTTTTCTAACATCTGGTATTAGTTCGAAATTGGCCGTTTGATATTATTTAGCTATTGCTTGTCGAGCGAAACTTTTGTTAAGATCAAAATAACTCACAAAAATATTTTTAGAATGTTTTTACGCCCGCTAGATCATGTCAGAAAAATATTTTTAAAAATATTTTTAAAAGATTGCAAATAAATATATTCAATAAGATTTGTAGATCTTTTAAAAATATTGCTTCAAAAAATAAAATATCTTTAACCCAATCAGCAGTAATTGTTTCACGTTTGAAAGATTTTTTAATATTTGAAAAATTTACATCTTATTTTGGAAAATACTATTTTGTATATCTATATCACGCAGCAGTGTTAGCCTTGCGTTGTATCACTGGCAAAGATATGTCTCGCGGATGTCATGATTTTGTTTCGCCGGAGGCCTGCTTATATTAGCCCCCAACTAAAATTTACTTACGAGTTAGTCTTACCTAGGCTGCGTTCGGTTTGGGCGCTCACGCGCTGTAAGCATCGCTCTATCTTCGTTTGATATTCGATGTGCAACGAAGATAGAATGATGCTTACAGCGCGTGAGCGCCCAAACCGAACGCAGCCCTAGAGTTCCTTTAGTAAGAGTTAGGACACCCCGGTCTGACTCCTGATTGGTTCCGCCATTAATAGGGAATACGTTAGTGGGAGTGAGACAAAGCTATAAGTGGGAGTGGGACAAAGACCCATGAAAAATACGAATGGGGAGGCTGTCTCTCTCAATCGTTCGCATAATTCCCCATTAATGGCGGACGGTGTCCTAACTCTTACTAGAGGAACTCTAGTCTTACCATTGGGTATGCGCCGCCTGGCGGCGTCGTTGCGGCGAACTAGCACGGAAAGATGTACTACCATGCATCTTCCTTTATTAAGAATATTTTATTGATATATTTTTATCGACATATTTTATATAATATATTTTTGAAGTATTAATTCAGATCTACATATTTATTGTTTTATAATCTCGTTCCAAAATATTAAAAAAATGTATTATTGGTTTTATAATCTTTTTTCAAATATTTTTGAAATATTATATGGAACATGGAATATGGAACAATTGTAGTCGGATGAAATGAAAGTTTAATTGTTTATTATATTGTTGGCGACCTACGAATGTACTTTTGACTTATAATTTAAACTTTAAACTACTGAAAATAATATAATCATATATGAACTTATATAGTCATATAAGATTATATATGATTAGATCACAATATTGTATCTCAAAGTATCCGATAGATGGCATTCGATGGGATCTGTTTCTCGTATTTAAAATTTGACAAATAGTGTTATAAAACGGTCTCAAAAGACACGACATTGTCTCACGTTGTGGAGCGGCACAATTTTTGTATCAGTTGTATCGCGGAGTCCACTTTTATAATAAAGTGGCACACTTAAAAAATAACATTTGAAAATAACAATTTTCTGAAACTTATTTAAGTATATATATGTCTTTATATATAATCTTATATAATCATATATGACCATATAAGCTCTTATCAGGCCAAAATTCATATAAGATCGGTTCTTACATGAGCATATAAGACATTATAAGATTTTTTTTTCCCGGGGGTCCATTCCCATCAAGAAGAAATTTCTGACCTTGATTCTCTAACTCCTTCTATGAGCGAAGTCTCCAAACTTTTTGATCACACCATGTACAAACGAAATTATTGTTACTACAAATATCTACAAACAAAATGCTACAATTTTCTATACGAAAAATTAATTTGGTAAAAGTTGGGTGCCAACTTCATGTTCCTCTGACATGACGATCATGTTGTAGGGTCGTTTATGTTAATCCTCAGTTACCTTACGTTTTCACTATCCTTTGTTACCTCACCAGGGTCTGAGAGACCCTGTCGTCTTCTCCAGCTTGTATCTTTAAAACAAATGCATCAATTTGACGTCTTTTTTTTAATCGATACATCTTTTAAAGATCTACAAAACTATGTAAGTTAGATTATTCTAAATTAAAAAATGTAAATGTTATTTAACCCTTAAATGCCACCCGGGGTCCAGCGGACCCCAGACCCTTTAGAATGATATATTTTCAAATGTTCCCGCCAAATATGGAGCTCATATTTATTTATTTATTATTTATTATTTTTTTGATTTTGGAGCCAACATTTTAACTGTTGGCGATCTTAATTTTTTATACTATGTTGAAATTAAAATTTTAACAATATAAGCATTTTATTCTCTTTTCTAAGCCTTGAACAACATTGAAAATAATTTTCATAACTAAATATCAAAAAATCAATAAGTAAGGAGACATTTTTCATGCTGGGGTCTTTTAGACCCCATGTGTCATTTACGAGATTCTTGAGAGGTGTGGCATTTAAGGGTTAAAAAAAAAAGAAAACTTGTTTTTCTGAAAAAGCGAAAAAATTTGCTTTTTTTCAAATTGACGTAGTACTGACTAAAAAAAAGATACAAGGGTTTTATAATACATAATTTGAAAGGTCAAGAGTTGTACTTTAAGAAGAAGTTAGTGTCATAACGATTGGTTCCAAAAAGTATATTTGTTTTGCAAAGTAAAATTTCATGATTTTGAAGAAAATCGATCAAATATTGTCTCTAAAAAACATACTTTTTTTTAAATAGTAAAACTTGCGACCTTGGGCATGAAATATAAACATGTAGAAGAATAATAAAATATTTTTCAAAAAATTTCATATGGTTAATACAAAATGGCGGCTATGGAGAGGTAAAAATTCATGTTTTTTGTATAAAATCGGTAAAAATGTTGAATAAATGCAATAAAAATGCATGAAAAAATACTTTACTTATTAAAAATAGGTGACGGGGGGGACGAAGGAGATGAAAAAAAAAAAACATGAAAAACTAGGTATTATTTGATTCTATAAACTAATAAAATCCAATATTTTACTTTTTAAGACAAGACGTATGAGCTGGCCTGACTGGCAATAATTTATTGAGATAACGACGTTTCAACCCTTACTTTGGGTCCTTATCAAGTTAATTTAACAATGATAGATCATTGTGCGTCAAAATTACAGAAATATTTGAGTTATAGTTAAAAACTGTGTAAACGGTCGGTGAACAGAAATGGAGCAAGAATATAAACTTGGTTGAGAGACATGACCGTCTCGTGTAAAGCCCGAGAAACGAATGATTTTACTTTTTATACAACACAGAATATTTTTTCTATCATTATATTGCATAAATACACTCTTTTTATAAGATTTACTTATATACTTTGTATTTTCACAAATATCGTTTTTGTCAAGCTGTTACCTCACCAGGGTCTGAAGCCTTGTGTCCACGATGCTAGAACTGCGTCCAAGTTTCGGTTTAAGTCAATCAACTTGCAGCTCTTACAGAAAAGCAGCAGTTTCATTGGCTTAAACCGAAACTCGGACGCAGTTCTAGCATCGTGGACACAAGGCTTGAGAGACCCTATCGTCCCACTTCTCACTTTCTGCCGTGGCTGCTTCGACCGGACTTTTTCTTTTTTGATTAATGGCACCCGCCTCTTGTCAGTGGCGATACGGCCAAGATCTTGTTAAAAATGAGTGTCGAGGCTTGTGTTACTATTACAATATGGTTCGTTTCCATTCGAGCGGTGAGACGGCATGAACTGTGTGCGAAATGTAGAGAGGAAAGCTTAAGGGGCGGTGGAGGGGAGCGTGGCGCGTGGTTTAAATTTGAACTTCTATAGCCTTACAAAAGGCCATGATTAGACGACACACCTTGCTAGTGGGTTTTCTGAGAATATCGTATATATCGCGACAATTAGGTCTCTTACTCTTACAGATAAATTCACGGAGCTTAATACTATGTCTAATGGTAATTGGACAATAAAAGATTAAGTGATTGATGTCCTGAATCCGGTTACCGCATGGACATGAGCTATCATCAATGAGATTCTTACGATACAAGCTGTGATTTAAGGCTCCTGGATGGTCACGCGGCCATATTGAATTCTTACTATTGAGGCGAGGAAAACACCCAATTTTGTCGTGCATGCCATTTTCAAATAAAAAGACATTTCAATAAAACATCACTATAGATCGTTTCAGAACACTTCCGAAATTGACCGAAAACTATCCTTTTCCCTCGACAATAAACAAACAGCCATAAAACGAAGCCTAAACATACGGGAAAACTGCCGTTTAACGACTATCGAAAGGAGGTGAAAACGTTCCTTCCGCATGCAAATCTTACTTTTCGGTCAATTTTACGATTTTCACGAATACGTTAAACGTTAGAGCACAAGTACAGAGCTAATAATAAAGAAATACCATGCACGACAAAATAGGTTGTCAACATGTCACAAAGGACAGAATTCTCCATTGGAGAGAGTTCTTATTTCTGCCGCGACGGTACGTCGCCACCGTCAACGCAGAGTTCTCGGCTCAGGGACCAGGAGCCTTAAGTTATAATGATTAGCTCTGATACGGTTCACGGTTACAATTGTTTCTCTGCTAAGACCAGACTTGTAATACCAAGGTTTTGACGACTCCCGGTATATGTTATTATAATAGTGGCTCCCTTTAACACGGGCGCGCGTGGCAAGATAGTCTTTAAAGCGATTGTCGAGTCTTTCCTTAGAAACTGCAAAAAGGTCCGTATATGGGATTTTGAACTGTGGGGGTGGGGTACCTTCTCTAATTGCCCTTTTTGCCAGAGAGTCAGCAATCTCGTTGCCGGCTATTCCTATGTGCGAGGGAATCCAAATGAACTGTATACGAGAGCCTCTTTCTCGGGCCATAAGTAATTTAGCTTTAATTAGCGGGATGAGATAATTACACTTGCGAGGATATGGGTCCGCAAAAGCCTCTAACACGCTTTTCAAATCAGTAACAATAGTGGCACACGTTGGCCGAAGGTCAAGACATAAAAGTACAGCGTTATAGATTGCCCAGGCTTCAGCAGTAAATACGGAAGTTTGAGACGGTAGTTTATGCATGATTTGCAAATGAATCTGAGAAGAGTGACAAGCAGAACCAACGTAATTTCCCGACTGAGTCTTGGACCCGTCGGTGTAAAATAACAAAGTATCCCTCATGACATCACCAAATGCTTGGTCAAAAGCTGTCTGCACCTGTTGTCGAGGAATTTTGCTAAAGATAGACATTAAGTCTGGACCTGGATAGTAGTGAGGAGGGGAGAAAAAGGAAGAATAGAAGGATTATTGAAAGGTTGGCAAAATTGTCGATTTGTAAATGTAGCGGACTGTCTGTTCGACACCTGTGAATGCTTCCGCAAGAGGGAAATTTCGAGCTATGTATTCAGCCCTCTCCGGGTCCTGCATTGCATAGTATGCTATCTGCGACAACGACTCCGTAACTGGATGATTCGTGACTGATTGTACTTTAATAAGATATTTGGCAGCCAAATATTGTAGTCTTAGCTTTAAAGGAAGCTCTTTGGCCTCAGCAAACATAGTGTTTATAGGAGTGGAAATGCGGTATCCCAGGCTGACTCTTATAGCTTTGTTCTGTATAATTTTAAGCCTATGAAACTTGGTTGAATTTTGAAGGCAGAATATATGGGAAGCATATTCTAAAGAACCTCTTAAAATGGCTCTGTACACATTGAGGAGGAGCTGGGGATGGGCTCCCCACCAGACCCCCTTGAGGGAAGAAATAATATTCGCTGTTATCCTGGCTTTGGAAATCAAATAGTCCATGTGAGCGGTGCCCGAGAGCTTGGGGTCAAAAACTACGCCTAGAAAACGAACAGTTTCCGAGGGGCCAATGATCCTGTCGTCGATTCTAATGACACAATGATTATAGTTTCGCTTGAAAGGCGAGAAGATCATGAGCTGGGTTTTAGTGGGAGAGATCTCAAGTCCTCTATCTCTAAGATATTTCTGGATTTGTTCTAGGGATTTTTGCAAGGAGTCAATTGCTTTTCGAAGGTTAGATGCCGTTGCATAAATGACTATGTCATCTGCAAATTGCAGAATTTTGGTGCGACTATGAAGTAATTTTGCTATTTTTCTTAAGTATATATTGAATACTGTCGGACTAAGAACCGATCCCTGGGGGGTACCCTTTCGCGAGGTGCGAGGGGGGGTGAGCTTTCCATCAACAACAAACTGCACGTTACGGGAGTGAATAAGATTTTGGACGAACTGGCAGATTCTTTTGGGGAAGCCGAGCTCTAACAGGTCTCGTATTAGAATGTCGGGAACGACATTATCAAATGCGCCTTTCGCGTCAATGAATAAAGCCGCAGTCATTTTATTTTGGAGGAACCCTTCCTGAATTTCAGACGTTAGTATAGTAAGGTTGTCAGAGCAGGATCTAAACTTGCGGAATCCAAACTGGAAATCAGGTACAAGGGACTCCGAGAGGGCCCTCGATTCCATCACCCAGTGTAGCCTATTGAGAATGAGTTTTTCGAGTAATTTAAGTATACAGGAGGTGAGAGCTATCGGTCTAACTCCACCGCCATGAGGCTTGGGGATAAGATAAACTAACGAGTGCGACCAAGACTCCGGAAAAGCGCCCCCCAAGAACAAGTTGTTGAGGATCCTCAGCAGCAATTTCTTCAGGGAGATAGGAAGCGATTTAAGAATCTGATAGTCTATTTTATCAATTCCTAGGCTAGACTTTAATTTAACAGAATTGAGCGCAGCTTCAAATTCCTGGAACTGAAATGCATTGTCCATCCAAGAGAGGGATTCAGGTGTGGAAGCTTAGTTGTCTGGAATATTTTGTGGTTCGGAATTACACGAGGGAGGACAGATGTTAGCCATTGCGGCCTCTACCTGTTCGCTATTCACGCCTGCAGAAGGATTGGCTTACGCCAGTTTGCGATTTCTATACCTTTTCAGCATTTTCCAGACCTCCGTGGTAGGAGTCAGAAAGTATAACGAAGAACAATATTCTCTCCATCCATCCCTCTTGGCCTTTCTCAAGATTTTCCTAGTTTCAGAGAGCTGAGCCCGATAAGTCTGCACTGCTTCTGTACATTCCTTGGTCCACCAGGGGGCGGGAAGAGGGCCGGTATAAGTGCCGTCTTTTTTCCGGTATTTTAAAGAAACTGAATCCCTAACGGGAGGAGAAAATTCACTAAGAATGTTTTCAATGTGTTTAACCCTTAAATGCCACCCGGGGTCCAGCGGACCCCAGACCCTTTAGAATGATATATTTTCAAATGTTCCCGCCAAATATGGAGCTCATATTTATTTATTTATTATCAATTAGAATTAAAAGCCTTGCGATCCAAGCCTAGTTCTTTGACGGCTTTATGTTAGTTTCTGTATATATATATATACTATATATATACATATAATTTTTCCAACAAACTGCGCGCCGATTAATGTCGGACTTTAAAACACAGTTATTGTTAGAATTAAAAACCCTTCCCTCCCCGGAATTAAATCGACTCGATTTAATTATCTAAAAACTGTAAAGAATTTTATTGCGAAAAAAATTACCTCAGCCAGGGTTCGAACCTGGAACCTCCCTCATTCCATGTAGGGCGTCGTACCAATTCGACCACCGAGGCATGTGGCAATATTTATTGCAATAACCGGTGATAATAGTTTGGAACGTCTTTCTCAGGCGACGTGAATAAATAATAATAAGAGAAATAGGATCGACAATATATAATCAATTAGAATTAAAAGCCTTGCGATCCAAGCCTAGTTCTTTGACGGCTTTATGTTAGTTTCTGTATATATATATACTATATATATACATATAATTTTTCCAACAAACTGCGCGCCGATTAATGTCGGACTTTAATGTCGGACTTAATCGGCGCGCAGTTTGTTGGAAAAATTATATGTATATATATAGTATATATATATACAGAAACTAACATAAAGCCGTCAAAGAACTAGGCTTGGATCGCAAGGCTTTTAATTCTAATTGATTATATATTGTCGATCCTATTTCTCTTATTATTATTTATTTATTATTTTTTATTTTTTTGACTTTGGAGCCAACATTTTAACTGTTGGCGATCTTAATTTTTTATACTATGTTGAAATTGAAATTTTAACAATATAAGCATTTTATTCTCTTTTCTAAGCCTTGAACAACATTGAAAATAATTTTCATAACTAAATATCAAAAAATCAATAAGTAAGGAGACATTTTTCATGCTGGGGTCTTTTAGACCCCATGTGTCATTTACGAGATTCTTGAGAGGTGTGGCATTTAAGGGTTAAAGAAGGCACGATATTGTTGCAAGGGCTCATTATCACCCCACTCAAGAACTTCTGTCTCCAGATCCTCAGCACGCGCCTGCAGAATAGAAGTAAAGCTTCTCCACTGTTCCTTTGATAGCTTGTGTTTATAAGAAAACACATTTACTGATCTAACCTGTCGATTAACGTGAACAACGATCGGGCGGTGGTCGCTGCCCATTGTATCTCGAAGAGTAAAAGATTCACATAAAGAAGCCAGATTAGATAAACAAATTGCCAGATCTAATAGTCAAGGCGTGATGCCCGGAGGGGGATTCAACTCTTTCTCTGGAATTATTTTGGATGCGAACGCTATCGGTTTTTCTGTTTTGTCTTTATACCGGTGAGCCAATACCGCTGCCAATCCATACGCAGATGCATCGCACGATAGTACAATCTCTTCGTCAAAATGCGCTAACACCCGTGGTGATACTAATTCTGCCTTGACCTACTCAAACGCACTCACGCACTCTCGCACTCTTTTGTCCACTTAAAATTACTTATTTTCGCACACTCGTAAAGTTGTTTGAATTTTTCCGCTCTATCCGGTAAAAATCTCGCATAGTACGTAATTAAACCAAGAAACGAATCTAACTGCTTTTTATTTGCGGGCGTTGGTGCCTCCGTCATTGCTCTAACTTTAGTTTTGGACTTATGTAAACCGTCTTTATCGATTACAAAACCTAGGATATCCAATCGTTCTTTGAAGAATTCGCATTTGTTAATATTTACCTTGAATTCGCTATCTTCGAGCCGCTTAAACACCGCATAAAGTGTCTTTAAATGTTCTTCGTTATTTTTACCCGTACAATATATGTTATCGAGGTAAGGAATTGCCCCGTCAATTCCCACTACGCATTGTTCAATTGTCCGCTGAAACTCTCCTGGACCTGACGCAATACCTTCCGTCATCTTTGTATACCTATAGAGCCCCTATGTGTTATTATTGTTAAATAATTTCGACTATCTTCTTCTACCGGTATCTGCATGTATGCGTGTTTTAGATCAATTTGCGAAAAAGTTTTGCCATTTCTCAAGGCCACGAATATCTCGTCAATTAGTGGCAACGGGTGTCGATCTCTAACTAAATTCGGATTCAAAGTTAATTTAAAGTTACCGCAAATTCTGACCGACCCGTCTGCTTTTATCACCGGCACAATCGGTGTCGCCCATTCACTGACATCAATTTTCTCGATATGCTGCAATTCAACCAATCTGTTAATTTCATTTTCAATTTTACTTGCTACCGCGAATGGTACGTGTCTAGCTTTAAGGGCCACTGGTTGCGCATTTTTTTTCAATACCAATTTGAGCTTACCTTTGTTATATAAGCCTGGTCCCGCGCCAAACAATTTTGGAAATTTAACTGGAAACTCTTTCGCTACGTTTATTAAATCAATTTTATTACAAGTATCTACTCTATCCTTTGTACCAGCGGGCCATGGCCATAATCCAAAAACTTTCAACCATTGTCTACCGATTAATATTGGACCTTCTCCTTTCATTACCCTCATTGAAAGTGTATTCTCCCTCTCTCCTAGTTTTACTTTTAGATTCTCTAGTATACCTACTTGCTCTAATGGGACTTTACCGTATGCATTTAATAGATATTTTGTTGGTTTCACTTTGTATGCTGGAAACAATCTATTTTTATCCTTTTTCGAAATTATCGCCGCGTATGATCCCGTATCGATTTCCATTTCTAATTTTATATCGTTAACTATTACATTTGCATACATTGGATCTGCTTTTCCATCTTTGTTTACAATTGTTATGTTACCAATAGTCGCTCTCGATGATCCTCTTTTGTCGTCTTCTTGATCCATCTTGAAGAAGTCATATGCCGTCTCCTCCTTCCTCTGGTCTTCGTCCGCCTCGTCTTGTTCTAAGTGCTGCATTGCCCTCTGCGCCTTACACACTGTTGCCAAGTGTCCCTTCTTCTTACAAGCGTTACACGTGCTGAATCGATGATGACAATCACGTGCCCAGTGATTGGCCTTGCCACAGCAGTAACACGCACTGCGCCTCACGTCTTGCTTATTTGAGCTGTCGTTTGGCCCTCGGTTTCCTTTGTTTACCGGAATTCTGCTCCTATATCGTTGGCCTTGCCTGCTTCCGCGATGGGCACCTTTTCCCCTTAAATTTGGATTGACTTGTCTTCTATTTCCTGGTCCCTGACTTGCCTGTATTATATTTACACTTGTTTTTGCCGTAGTTTCTTCATTTAATTTGCCGGTTGATACCGCATTCCTTTCAGCCGCTTCCAACGCCGTGGCGATTTTATAGGCTGATTCGCAGGTTAATTTATCTTCCCGGAATAGCGCCATTTTTGTAGCATGGTCCTTAAGTCCACATACTAATTGATCACGTAACGCCGTTGATGCGTCGCCAAAATTGCAATTTATTGACAAACTTTTTAATCTTGCCGTAAATTCCGCTACCGATTCCGTGCTTGCTTGATGTGCTTGATAAAATTTACACCTTTCCATTGTTTCGGACGGTTTTGGATTTAAATGATCTTTAATTAATTTTACAATTTCTGCGAATGATTTCGTATTTGGTTTAGCTGGCGCACATAAATCCCGAACAAGTTTATATGTATCGGGGCTAATCTTCGTTAATAATATTGCAGCTTGCTTTTCTAACTTAATGTTGTTTGCTACGAAATATAATTCGAGCCTTTCCGTGTATATTTCCCAGTCGTCCTTTTCTAGGTGAAATTCCAATCCCTTACTGTTGCTTTCTGCCATTGTGTGAATTACTCTTGAATCGTTGTTTTCGTCTACACTGCCCAGCAGCTCCTTTTCGTCGGTCCGTTGCTCCACCTTATCGTTTACTTTGGATACGTGAGCACGTAAAATTTTACGTAACTCGTCTATACCACTCTTGTCTTCGTATACTAATTCCAACTGCGTTAAAATTTCAATTATTTGTGGTTTAGTTAACGTATAGATCCACGATGTTTTACTATAATCGATGGATGCTTTGCTGAAGCCCGGCATTCGCACTTGTCATCCCGCGCTTTACCATTTACCGTTCACACTGCGGCAGCTGTTCATACGTAATCGTCAAGTCTTTTCATTACTGAATACACTCGTTATTTACAAGTCTTCCTTCATTTACAGTGCATCACTACTCTGCACTCTGGGTTTCAATTACCTCGTTGCCAGTTGTTACGTATGTGGGTTCTCAAGAACTGAACTCCGTGGTAGCTTAACGAATATATGTATTTGATATATAGTACAATGAGACTTGGTGCGCTCTGCTTGACGACCACAGGACGACTGACTCGATCCCCGCTCTTACTTACATACCTTCGAGTCACTACCTACGTTTCGCATACCTACGTTTCGCATACCTAATACGTTTCAGGGAACTATACCGGAACGTACATACTCCGTTGTCAATACATCACATTTTCTGATAACTTTAAAACCACGGACGGAAAAGTCATTAGCAGGGGTCATACATGTTTCCGCCAGAAATATTACCTCATAGTCCTCACAAAGTTTTTCTATCTCAGGTTTCTTACTCACCGCTCCCCTGCAGTTCCAATACAGGATACCACAGCCAGGGGCAAAGGCAAAAGTCTGTGGAGAAGAATTGACCATATTAGAACGCTTAGTGATGTGTAAGTTCTAGTAGCAAGCGACGTATTTGTTGGATTCCCTCGCAGAGTTGCGTGCCGTTAAGAGAGGACGGAATGAGTTCAACAATGTGATTGATTAGCATTGAGAACATATTTAGAAATTGGAGATTATTGTTCTGATTAGCATCGTTCCTTGGCAATCCCTCTGGGGGGGAACTGTGCACAAGAGAGGGGGGAGAGAGGGAAGAGGGTAGGGATTGAAAGGCTGAGAGGGACTGGGAGGTAGAGGCCCAGGAGGAAGGGGGGTGAGGATCAGAAGACGAGGAATCAAAGTTAAGAGTCCTACCGTTAGGAGCAAACAGCATAGAATTGTGTAGGTCACGAAAGGCCTGCTGTCTTTGTGTATATTGATGATCCTGTTCCCTTTTTCCCTGTTCTCCATCCCTGTCAATGAAGGCAGGATTATCATTCTGATTATTCTGAAGCTGCGTAAAAACCCTGATATTGCTGCTGGCATTTTGTCGGTCCTTAACATTAGTGTTACCTCGGTGGCTACGGAGGGCCTCTGAGTATATGTATCCATAGTTATCGCAATTCGCACCAGGTGCGTTGGTTAGGTATTCGTAGGGATTATAGTTCACATAGGAATTGGGAGACTGACCCTGCCACCGAGATTTGGGTGACGAGCTACTGTCGGGGGGTGATTGATTCGGCAATCGCGGATAGTCCACCAAAGAGCGGTAACCTATTAGTCGTCGAGGATCGCCTCCCTCGACTCTTGCGCGCGCTTGCGGAAGAGGTATGTTCTCGCTATATGCGATGTTATATATTTGTTTTTGTTTGTTAAGTGCTGGACAGTTCAGCGAAGTGGGCAAGTGTTCAGCCCCACAGTTACCGCAGATGGGGGGAAGTTTCTGACGAGGGCATACCTCGTCCGCCTTATGCTTAGTTTGAGCACATCTAATGCACCGGGGGTTTCCCTTACAATTAGCACCAACATGGCCAAACCGATAGCACGAAAAACCTATTAATACGCGCGGTATGTAAGGCACGACCGGAAGCTTTGTTCTAAAAAGAGCGACTTCATTAGGAAGCCTTTGACCTTCAAACTTTAACATAATAGTTTTAGACGGAACGAACTTAAATGTGCCGTCGTTCTCTTTGATTTTTCTATTCAAGCGACTAAGCGAAAGGATCTTAGCCGGAGACTCGAATTCCGCTTCCAATTCACTTTCCGTAAATTCGACCAGAATGTCTCTAACGATGCCTACCCTCATTACCCTGAAGGTTGGGATGAACGCGGTCAAGTTCCTTTGTTTTAGCAAAGGATGGCCGATAACACTATTGGCTGCTTTAGCCGTAGAAAAGGTAACCATAACTTTGTTATTCCCCATTTGTGGTTGGCATCGATAAGATACCTGAAAAAATCACCCGAACCAAAAAATCCCACCAAAAAGATCCCACCAAAGAGATCCCCAGATCGACAACATCCCGTGCATAAATATCCCAGATGCAAAAGATCCCGTGCATAAATGTCCCAGATGCAAAAGGTCCCCGAATCGACAACATCCCATGCATATATGTCCCAGATGTGGATCATTATATTACATGATTTTTATTATAGCTTTCGAGATATCAATATTTAAATGTAATAACAAGAAACGAAGTTACATATAATGAGATACATTGCACCGCACAATTAGTGATCGTTACAAATAATGTAGTAGAAGAGTTCCGCAAACCACATTGCGCTACAATGCAGCTTTCGAGATATCAATTTTTAAATATAATAACAAGAAACGAAGTTACATATAATGAGATACATTGCACCGCACAATTAGTGATCGTAACAAATATTCTAGTAGAAGAGTTTTTGGTGGATGTATAGCAGCGTCCACGGCATTTGCCGGTTTTATGTAAAACACATCGCCATATGAATTTTCCAGCACCCTCGCGATGAAATACATATATGTATCCACGATGAACAAGATTTTCACCGCCTTTCTGATTTGTCACAAAATGCAGCGTCATTGTTAACAGACAACCTCGCAAACTTAGGGCACTCGATGAATTATGCGACGAATAATTTCACAATTCGAAACAAGCAACGAATAAGCGAGTGACTCTATGTTTCGATACGCGTCCTCCGAGAAACTTTCGTCGTTAGCGGGCTCGCGCGCGAGGGTCCGGGGTTTTATTCCCACGACTTCAGAATGTTCTCGATTCCTCCGGACCCCCGGTAACGAGCCGAAAATTCGGCTGATCCAATCAGCTGTCGACGTCTCGAGTAATTCGTTTTGACGAATGTCACGCTGAACTCGAGGCCAGTCACCGATCAGCTGTTTTGATATATAGGTCGCTCGCTTTGTCACGGGTGTATGCCTCGCGCACCGAGTATCCGAGACAAAGGAGCGAGTCATTATCGCCAACAATAGAGCTCTGTTTTTCTGCCCTTCAGTTACCGGGAAATATTCGGCTATTTAAATGTAAATTTCGGCGACCGAATCTATTCTTAACATAGAATTTCGCTGGCTTTACCCTTAAAGGCAGAATTTGACCGATTTTTTTAGAGTGGGATATTCTTGTTGTTGGGATTATTTTATTCGGGAAACATATTTTTCGGGATCTTTAGAGGGGGATTTTTTTGTTGTTGGGATTATTTTTTTCGGGGAACATATTTTTCGGGATCTTTAGAGTGGGATTTTTTTGTTGGGATCATTTTCCCCGGGGGATATTCACCGTTCACCCCCATTTGTTTACACTCAACAATATCCTTCTTAAAAAGGCGTTTATCATTCTAGAAATTTGCAGGGAATGAAGGGAGGCACTCGTTTGTACATGCTGAAAGTGAACTACATAGGGTTTCTCGTCGGTGGCACGATAGCGGTTAGCTGTTTTGCTTGGCGCCAAGGGAAGGTGGTCAACGCCGCGGGGGGTGCCCCGCCGGGCTGCCTCTCGCTGGGTTCCTTCGCGGGTACGTTGCGAGTCTCGCAAGGGATCTTAACTCTATCCTCGGTCATACCTTTAGAATCCGCCGATCGCTTTTGACCGCGCGGGGGGTCAATATCCATAGCCTTATTTTCGCTACATACATTAACGTTAGCTGTAAGGGACCTATCATCGTTGATCTCCGTCGGCTCGGGGGGAGAGACGAAGCCCAAGTCTTCGTCGCCGCTGTTTTCTTTACGGTTCCTTTGCTTCTTCTTCCCCATATTTTTCATTTGCTCGGATTTAGAAACTTCAGAAGCACGAGATGCTTTATGCGCATCGAGGGGGGAGTGGGAGCGAGATAGAGAATCCGAATGATATTGAGTGCACGACTCAAAACTCGATCGTGAACGCGAGCGCGATCGCGAGACAGAACGCGTGTCCGAAACTAATGACGAATCTCTTGTCGCTTTTTCGAAAAAGCTATCAAATTCGCTGCGAGGTACGGACAAGCATCGCCGCCGGTCCGCCCCTTCCGACAAGTTTTCTTATACAGGCGAAGTCGCCTGCATAATCGTACGAGACCTAACACTAGCAAGGGTTTAGCGTTTCAACACAATTAAGGAGGTTCGATGGCTACTTATGAGTCAAAAATGCGACTGAAATAAATGTCATTACAGCGATCCCGAATTATATGCAATATTAGTATAATGAATCGTGGATGCTACTTACGTGCTATATTCTTCGTCAATTATTAATGTATAGAATATATGTCGGGGTATGAGAGCGTCAACGACTCGGGAATCGCTTATTATCCAAGATTCTACGCTGGGACCTGAACTTTATGACGATATAGCCTTCAATCCACGTAGTAAAGTCCGATTTTTAAAGTCTTTACACAATCCTTGATGTTTCATCTATCAAATGCTAGGTTTTCAAAGTCCTAAGTTGGCTAAGTGTGTACTAAACCAGTGATAATCTACCTCGGAGCGACTTTCTCCATAAGAGTATAGGCTAAAAGTGGTCAACTTCTGAATTATATTACAAAGAAACTATGTAGTCAATATCGCTCAAGTTTTGCGATTATTTGTGTAAAGTGTTTATGTAAATCATATAAAAAAATTAAGGCTCTAAGTAGGTTTTCGAGTAATAAAAGGCTTTATTGTTACAAAGTACTTTTACCTCGCGGATCGAATTGGCAGTGACAGACTTGGCAACGCCGCAGCGCAACAGCTGATGCGAATCCAACCTCATTTTGCCTGACACCTATTTCTACGTGAATTCTTGTAGAGTTTTAGTGCATCAAATTCCGGAAAATTGCAATAAGACAGTAATTCAGAGAAATTACATTTTTATAACTATTATTATTTTTATTTAATGCAATGGGACAGTAATTCAGAGAAATTACAATTTTATAACTATTATTATTTTTATTTAATGCAATGGGACAGTAATTCAGGGAAATGACATTTTTAGAACTATTATTATTTTTATTTAATGCAATGGGACAGTAATTCAGGGAAATGACATTTTTAGAACTATTATTATTTTTATTTAATGCAATGGGACAGTAATTCAGGGAAATTACATTTTTATAACTACTATTATTTTTTATTTAGCAGATAACATATAAGCTAATTTATACGATAAACCGTCGATTACTTTTTTTGTTTTCGTAACTCGTGGATGACCACCGACATCTTGCCCTAGAAGAATTTCAATTCCTAGACGTCCACTTGTGTTATACGATTGCAAAAGATCTTCCAAAGTTATTCCAGCTTTTGCAATTTTTGTTACCATACTTGTTGAGATTCCCGACGATTTAGCATCTGGTTCCTGAGGATTTGATTCGTGTTTGAGGCACTCAAGCGAAGTTTTGCGGATCTTGCACTGTAAGGAGCGTTGTTCTTGAGTAATCAGAGACTCGACCGTCATTGCATTTTTCAGGATCTGTTTATTTGTAATATTGATATCTGAATGTGCTAGGAGCTTCTGTAACATTGCGACGTCATACAGTGCATTATGTGCGCCTACCGCAGCTTCTAACCCAAGATATTCTTCGGCTAGTGTAGACTGCTTGAAACTTGCCTTCGAAGCCCGTCGCTCTGTTAGTTTGTTCTTTAGCATTGGAAGAGTATCTGCGAAGCCATTGACTACAGACGTAAACTCTTCAAGCATTCTTTGCTCTTGAACGAATTTAATTATCAAAGGGGCGTCAAACTTAAAACCGTTGTGGGCTGTCAAAACTGTGCTCTCAGCGATGGAGCGTAAAAACGTTAATAAACCACCAATAGCAACACGCGGCGAAACGGTTGAAACTGGCACCGAATCCAGAACCAAATCGCCGTTTTTTATTTCAAGTCCAGTAACGGCAGATGCGCTGCTTGATATGCTGTGCAGCGGCATGATGTACGCATTGTATTCGGAATCCTCAAATCTTGCGGCAATTTGAAGGATTTCGCAACTTCTGCCCAAACCGCTAGTCTCTAAATCGAATATAACAGCTTTCGCAGCGACTGGAATGATATTTCTCGTAGTATCCAAAGTTGGTTTATCGCTGAAATCTATGCCGAGATCAAAACCGCAAGCCGATTCGTAGGATATTCCTTCTTTTCTTCCAGCTTTGGAATTTTGATTAGACTTCGCTTTGAAGAGTTGACGACGACGTTTCTTAAATGTGATCGATTTGGCTTTGCTCGAGCGAAGTTTTTGCACACGATCCATTTGTTGACGGTATTTATGCGCCAATTTCGACGATGGGGAAGTCTTCATATGGCTATGTACTGCAGTAACGTGTGTATTTCCAACATTTTTTTTTAGTATTGCAGTGCCTACTCGAATATCACTTGAAGACGATTCACCGTAATGCATAGCCTTAGGATTCGTGCTTGCTATGGACCTGTTTAAAGACTCATTTCCTTGTGATGATCCGCAGGGCGCAAGTTTTTCAGCTTGATTCGCAAATGACACGAAGATTTTTTGGATGGACGCTTTCAATTCTTGACCCGTCAGTCCCTTTCCGCCAGGCAGTAATTTATGCTTATAATTTTCGGGATCTTTCTTGAATTTACACCATTCCCCGCAACTCGAATGTTCATCAAACGCGTGAGGTGTTATCGTGAGAATTCCCTGTCTCGTAGCCTCCGGATCATTTTTGTTCGTTTCTAGTACGCATCCTAGGCAGTATTTGAAGTAGTCGATCAATGGAGTAGATACAGATTTTAGAGCGTACAAAGACTTCGTTAACTTGCACATAGCGTGGTTCTTATCGATCCATTTTTTTATATCGTGGTTCGACTCCCTGCGCAGTCGAGCGATCGTGCTGGAATCATCGTCTCCTATCAATGTGCCTAGTTTGACCTTGACAGTATCGAAATTTTTATTCTTTAAAAAGATTTCAACGGCAATGTCTGCTTCCATCGACTTTGCACTGCCCTCGAAATTTAGGCGGCAATCGTGGGCTTTAGAAGATTTTCTTTCACAGAAAACGCAACGTTTCACTCGTGTGCCGTAAGCTATCACCTTATTGGAGTAATAGCCGATCGCTGTTCCGTGACCTGTAAGAAATAGATCATTGTACATGCATCCATAATTATTATTTATTAATTTAATCTATTGTTATAAAAGCAAGACAAAAAAGAAAAAAAGATAATCGTAATGCTTGTTAATGGTAAGTTAAGCATAGGTATACTAGGTCGATTCTAACCCAGGAGCGCTCCGAGGGGGATAGAAGAGAAGGGGGTTTTGCGTCGCAGGATACTCCCCTTCCCCTCTATCCCTCGGAGCTCCTGGGTTAGAACCGTTAGAACCGGCCTAATATACGTACCTGTCAAACTATTATACGATCTACCGGAACCCTTTTTTTGCCATCCGGCGTCATAACTCACAGTGATATATACTACCATATCCTCAGACCAACCAGGCAAAAGATTCAAGCTATTAATGAAAGGGAAAAGAAACGAGAAAGAAATCCATAAATCTTTTTTCCATGCGAATCCATTTGTTAGGAATAAATATTTTAAGACAAAAGAAAGATAAAAAAAAGTAAGAAGAAAGATATGCAATTGTCAATGATAGTAATGGTTTACAAACATGCCAAAAAAACACGGTCATACACATACTAGTAGAGATTAGATAGGCCAAATAGAAATTATTCTTACCCTTTTTTTTCAATCGTTAGCGCTCTTTCAATCTTCAAATTTTCCAAGCAACTTTCATTAGCGAGACATTCAATTGATTTGCCTGCCTTTCTCTCACAGCTTTTATAAAGAGAAGCGTACATTACAGGAATATTTACCGCTGATAAAATTTTATTTAAATGAGTTTCTCCAATTCCACTTTCAAGTGTTCCTATAATAACAAGTAATTACTATAAAATCAAATTTTCTCAATAAATTATGCTAAAAAAATCCACTTGTTACTAACCGATAACAACTTTGGTGTTGACTGTGTATGTTGGTTTCGAAAATCTTGACGATTCTTCTATTTTTGACGTGTTGACTTGATATATTCTTTGACATAGCTGGCAAGTGATGTAAAAGATGCTGGCAAGTCCAATACGATCCTCTTTCGTTACATGCCGCAGCGATGTTGGAACGTTACATGACTTGCACCAAAGCTCATCGGCGAGCAAGTCCAAATCTATCAGTCGACGTCCAGTGAGTTTTACATAATTATTCTCAGCTATATAAAAAGAATAAATAGAATTAATAATATCGCCGTTCTAAGCACAGTTCAAGAAATTAAAGAGGTTGATAGGTATCGCATATTACATGTTTTATATATCTACCTGGTTTTTGATATGCCGTGTGTCTTCGTTTGTTAGCAACAACAACATTCTCTCTCCACTTGCTTTTTCTTTTTGTACAAAATCGGCCTTTATATCGGCTCCGAGCCTCTTCAGTCCGTCTGCATACCAACATACCGATAGTTTGTTTCTCGCCATTGAAGGGATGACCGGCTATTTGGCATTCCAACGATGTCATCTCGCCGGGGAACATGCAGCCGGATGGCCCGGGAACCGCCGTACTGTCCCACTGCATATGCGGCAGCTTCTCGATATCGTCGTCCGGGTCTACGGTCGTCATAACACAGGACCACAAAAAATTTTTTTTTGAAAAGCAACTGGGATCAGAGTAGGTGTTTCTTATAGATTTTGGGTCACTGAATCCGAATTCGTAAACCGTTTTGCTCCATCACGTCTAGATTTTTAGATAATCGAGAAAAATAGCGGAAAATCTGTGAAAATTGAAATAAACATTTAAAGAAAGAGCAAAAGTATAACATCAAAATGCGGTCGCAGAACTGATTTAAATATATTTTGGTAAGTTAAATAAAGTGCAAAAAAGGAGGATGTTAAAAAAGGGACGAATTTCGCCCAAAAAGGTGTAAGTAAAAGAAATAGTGTTTTTTGTAGATCTTGATCTCCTGAATACGATAAAGCTAATAAAAAGTTCGTGGTGCTTGGGGAACACCTTGAAAATTGAGCATAAACGTGGTGTATTTACAGAAATTCGGATGATATATGCTATATCATAAAATGTACTGGTGAAAGATTTGTTGGGGAGAGAAAAGGGGGAAGAAAGAGTGTTGTGTGTGTGTGTGTATGTGCGCGGGTGCGTGCGTGTGTGTGTGTGCGTGCGCGGGTGCGGGTGCGTGTACGTGTGTGTGTGTGTGTGTGTGTGTGTGTGTGTGTATGTGCGCGGGTGCGAGTGCGGGTGTGCGCGTGTGTGCGCGGGTGCGGGTGTATGTGTGCGCGTGTGTGTGCGTGTGTGCGTGCGCGGGTGCGGGTGCGTGTGCGTGTGTATGTGCGCGGGTGCGGGTGTGCGCGTGTGTGCGCGGGTGCGGGTGTATGTGTGCGCGTGTGTGTGCGCGGGTGCGTGTGTGTGTGTGTGTGTGTGTGTGTGCGTGCGTGCGTGTGTGTGTGTGTGCGTGTGTGCGGGTGCGGGTGCGGGTGCGGGTGCGGGTGCGGGTGAGGGTGCGTGTGCGGGTACGGGTGTGTGCGCGCGTGCGCGTGTGTGCGAGTGTGCACACACCCGCACACACGCGCCACACACGCGCAAACCCGCACACACCCGTACCCGCACACGCACCCGCACTCGCGCACGCACACATGCACACACACACGCACACAAAACACTCTTTCTTCCCCCTTTTCCCTCTCCCTAACAAATCTTTCACCAGTACATTTTATGATATAGCATATATCTCATCCGAATTTCTGTAAATACACCACGTTTATGCTCAATTTTCAAGGTGTTCCCCAAGCACCACGAACTTTTTATTAGCTTTATCGTATTCAGGAGATCAAGATCTACAAAAAACACTATTTCTTTTACTTACACCTTTTTGGGCGAAATTCGTCCCTTTTTTAACATCCTCCTTTTTTGCACTTTATTTAACTTACCAAAATATATTTAAATCAGTTCTGCGACCGCATTTTGATGTTATACTTTTTCTCTTTCTTTGATGTTATACTTTTGCTCTTTCTTTAAATGTTTATTTCAATTTTCACAGATTTTCCGCTATTTTTCTCGATTATCTAAAAATCTAGACGTGATGGAGCAAAACGGTTTACGAATTCGGATTCAGTGACCCAAAATCTATAAGAAACACCTACTCTGATCCCAGTTGCTTTTCAAAAAAAAATTTTTGTGGTCCTGTGTAATTAAACGGCGGTTGCGCGACGGCGATTATCTCTCACTTTTTTTCGTCTTCTTCGCCGTTCCTCCTCGGTCGCTCCTATCCTTCGCGCGGGCACGCTTCCGCGTCGAGGTAACGAGAAATCAACTGACTCAGATCGGTTGTTACCCCGATCTCTGTGCGCGCTGAATATAAGTAATATAACCTATATGACGACGCGAAGACGCGCGAGAGTCGCACGTGTGCTCCCTCGCCGGGCGAGTATCCTGCAGTTCTCGCCGGATAATGAACGACCGCGGCTTCTCGACGATATTACTGCCCAACGTCACGTTCTTCACTTTTTGCGTGTCCGCTCCGCCTGCTCCGCTCACGAAACCGTTCCGTTGTCACTCACCATAGCCGGTCACTGGCGGGTCACTGAAGCGCAACGCAACGTTGCCAAGTGTATTCCCGAGAAGTCGTTGGCGCTCTTATATAATAGTTAATATTCTATACACTAATAATTGACTAAGAATATAGCACGTAAGTAGCATCCACAATTCATTATACTAATATTGCATATAATTCGGGATCGCTGTAATGACATTTATTTTAATCGCATTTTTGACTCACAAGTAACCATCGAACCTCCTTAAGAAAAGGGGAAGCCCCTTGAAACTACCCAAAACACGGGTTTAACATTCGCCCGTATAATACACGCGATAACACGAGGTTAGGACTGCGCAGAATCGCAGGGAGGGAAAGCACACGTCCGCACTTGCCGAGCGCTCACCGTCGAATCTCGCTTCGACCGGACGGACTCTCGCAAGTGGCCAGGCTAGTACTAGACCTTCAAACTCCCCCCCTCCCCCTGGTACCCCCACTGCGCGTTCAAAAAGGGCGCGAGTTTTAAAAACGTGCAGGGTCTCTCAGACCTTGGTGAAGTAACTGAGGGTTAAACAGAGAAGGTTATGTTAAACAGAAAAG
>NW_027249384.1:0-42500 GCF_030848795.1 Temnothorax nylanderi | reverse complement strand
AAAGACGCCGCTGAAGCATGCAAATCAATTTGCTCTGTTCTTGGTGAAGATATTGTGCCCATATTCTCTTCTTCCAGTGCCTATCCGTTTCGGATGCCAGCTACTAACATGGCTATTCTAACTTTGTTGACTGCAGCCCTAAAAAGTCCTGTGGTGGTCAAAGAGTACCATTTTCGCAAATTGTGCAGCCATGATATTCTTCTGCCTGGACCTCTCCTGTCATACACCTTGCCCTGTAGTATGATTTGCAGCAGTTTATATCGTTGTTCATTGCGCATTATGTGGCCCAGATATTCCAGTTTTCGTCGCTTCACGCTAACGCAAATTTCGCACTCCTTGCCCATCCTACCCATGACCTCCTCGTTAGTGATCCTATCCTCCAGGAGATCCTCAATATGCGTCTATAACACCACATCTCAAATGCTTCGAGCCTTTTCATGGTTGCCTCTATTAGGGTCCATGATTCCACTCCATATAGGAGAACAGAGAAAACATAACATCTTATCAAGCGGACTTTAATTTTGAGATGTAGGTCATGACTCCTGAATATGTTATTAATTTTGATGAACGTTGCTCTTGCTTTCTCAATTCTCTGTTTTATTTCGACTGAGTGGTCCCACCGTTTGTTTATGTTCGTGCCTAAATAACAATAGTTGGCGACCCGCGTAATAGATTGTTGGTTAACTAGCAGTTGCCCTGGTGGAATCTTCTTTTTGCTAATGACCATGTATTTGGTTTTTTTTATGTTAAAATCAAGGCCATATTTTTTACTGACTTCTGCTATTCGCGAGATGAGTATCTGCAGACCTTCCAAACTATCCGCAAAAACGATCGTATCGTCTGCGTACCTAATATTGTTCAGCCGTTTGCCGTTTATGAGTATGCCTTCATCTATATCTTCCAAGGCTATTTTCATTATATGTTCCGAGTATACATTAAAAAGCAATGGGGACAACACACAGCCTTGCCGCACACCTCTCCTTATTTCCACTTTTTCTGTTAACTGATTCCCTACCCTGATGGCTGCAGACTGTTTATAATAAATGTTATTAATTATGCGTAGATCTTTATCCTCTATTCTTAGCAGCTTTAAGATTGTCATTAGCTCGTCATGTTTGACTCTATCAAAAGCTTTTTGGTAGTCCACGAAACATATGTACACATCGCAGCTGACATCTCTACAGCGTTGAAATAGAACTTGGGTTGCGAAGAGAGCCTCTCGCGTACCCAATGCGTCTCTGAATCCAAATTGTGTGTTTGTCATGTACCCTTCGCATTTCCTGTATATTCTTCAATGTATTATTTTAAGAAACGTTTTCATGAGATGGCTCATGAGACTTATGATTCTGTAGTCCTCGCATTTGTTTGCATTAGCTTTTTTGGTTACGAAGGTGGATTTCAACCATTGCTGTGGTATACTTCCGGTATGATAGATCTTGTTAAATACTGAAGTCAGCCATCCTGTACCATTTTGGTCCGTCATTTTTAAAAATTCTGAGTAGAGGTCTGGTCCTGCGGCCTTGCCTTCCTTTATCGCCCTTATTGCCGCCTCTACTTCATCCTTGGTGATCGATAGTCCAGTATTGCATTCTGTGTTTTTTAAAATGGTAGTGTGCCTGTTGTCTTCAAAGGTTGTTGCCACGTAGTTCCTCCAAATTGTTTTCGTCTCCTCCATATCGATTGCTGGTTTGCCCTGACTGTCATTTATGTATCCAGATCTTTTAATTTTGTACAGTCCTGCTGCTTCCTTAACCTTGTGTAGATTGAACGAATCGTGTTTGCGCTCTAGTGTCTCTATTTTTGCACATTGTTCCTCCATCCACTTCTTGTGTTGTCTTTTCCTTTAACCTTCCTTCTTTTAACCATCATGTTTAGTATAAAGTCGTTCATCCACTTATTTTTCTTTGTTCTTCTCGAGCGGAGATGTTGGTCCAAGATCTCTTTGCTGATTTTTTACGGTTTATTTATTTCTGTCACCGCATCGTTCACTGTTCCTGGTCGAGGTATTTTGCTATTCATATATTCCTGTATCTCTCGTCTTATATCTGCGTCTTTCAGTTGTTTTAGATCGTATTTTGTGGTCATTTTTCGGTTGACTTTCTTGAGCTTAAAGGCATATGGTTCCGACGAGAGGGTTATGGTCTGACTTAATGTCGGCACCCGGGTATGTCTTTACTGATGTTACCGAATTTCTAAATCACTTGTTGATCATGATGTAGTTGATCTGATTCCTAATAACATTTCCTGGTGCGTCCTGGAGTGATCTCCATGTGTATAGCCTTCTTCGTGGCAATTTGAAAAAAGTGTTGGTGATTACTATATCTTCTTCCGTTGCGAAAACACGTAGTCGGTCTCCTCGCTCGTTTCGTTCTCCTAGTCCCCAGGGCCCTACCACTTCCCCGCATTTACCTCGGCCAATTTTGGGATTAAAGTCGCCGATAACCAAAGTTAATTCATTCTTTCTTAATTTTCTTAGGGTATTAGTTAAATACTCATAGAATGCTTCTATCATTTTATCAGGTTTGTCCGCTGTGGGTGCGTATACCTGGATTATGTTGGTTTTAATCGGGAATGAATAAATTTGAATGAACAGTATTCTATCAGATACGGGGACAAAATTGGTAACATATTTGTCCAGTTGCTTGCTGACGATCAACCCTACACCATATATGTGTTCTCCATTGGTATTACCGGAATAATATACCTGATGTTTGTTTATTAGAGATTTTCCGTTGTCGGTCCAACACATTTCGCTGATCCCCATAATGTCTCAATATCAAGTCTGTCCATTTCCGTGATGGCGTTATAAATTTTTCCTGCTTCGTACATGGTTTTGACGTTCCAGATGCAAATTTTAATGGCCCTACCAGTCTTTGGGGACGAGACATTGTTGTTGCTGTCTGCTTCACGAGGGTTTCGCTTGATGACGACTTGAGAGGCCCCGCGATCTGATTGTGATACTTCTCCCCTGCCTGATTGTGATCTTGTCCTCCGATGTCCATGATCAGTAACTTGTCTTATTCTAATAGCCTTAACCATGATAGTCTACTAGGGAAGCTTTATTGGGGTGGTTTCCTGTTGCCTTCCCCAACGCAGTACCTCAGTCGATTTACTCTTACTATGAGTACCGCTTGAGGGTGTCTGGCGTCGAGTTCTTAGAGAGATAATTTCTCAATAGCCCCGACCCAGTGATGACATAGCTACTGCCCTATGTCATGTCCTCGTTGATCCGCGGATGCTTATTTGGTGAGACCTTATTCGCATCTGTCCTATATATCTATAGGAACGTTCCCTATCAGCCATTGTGCCCATAATACTTGCAAATATTGATTTTTGACGGTTTAATACTGGTGATATAGATGTCAGAAATCAACCACTGTACACGCCCCGAAAGGGACATGGGCTAGTATTGATGTTGAGGAGACAAAACAGTATGGCATTGTTACGACAATTTGTTGTTCTATTTATTACACCAGATATTTGGTAGATAATTATTAAAACATTCCGTAAATTGTCATATAAATTCGTAATCACATCGAGAAAATTAATGAACATGAAATTATCAATAATAATATATATAGAATTACCAATGGCCAATTCACTTTACACACTTTACTTCCTTTAAGAAGAATTCTTTCTTAAAGTATCTTTAATGCAAAGTTACAAAGTTAGATTTCAATCATAAAGTATTAGCCTTTAAGAAAACTAATTGAAACTGTCCAAGATATTCCTCTCAATCAGGAATAACTCACCAGTTGAAGTGACCACTAATAAAATTCATATAAAACACCATAAATGCAAGGATATTTCATAGAAAATAAACATATCAATAATATAAGCGATGGAATAATGCGTAACTTTGAAGCTTAGACTGAATTTAGCGCAAACGCATGAGAACAGGATTTCATAAGTAAATAATTCGAAGTAGTACTAAATCGTCTATTAATAATATGGCTTTTTAAGAAATTATACTTGAAGAAAATATTAACTTAGAATAAAAGAAAAGGAATTTTCTTTTATGTCAAGGAAACGCATTAATCCATAACTTCACGAGACAAATGATATTTAAATGATAAATCATATATCACATATTAGATTTAAGCAGAATCGCATTCGCAATAATTAATAACTGAGATACACACGAATCGTTTGGTAATTTCGTAATATTTCTAATGAATGAGTGTCCGACGTATTATTTGCAATTGCTCTTATGCAAATTAAGGAAGAACGCAATCGTTAAAGATTTAGTGTCGCTATGAGTTTAAAAGTGAACGCCGTTGAAGAAAGATTAGTATTTACAAAGATCGAGCTCGTTATTACAACGAGAAAGTAAATATACGCGCGGTTGTGACCGTAGAAGTAATAATTATCCGGCATATTCAAGTTTGTAAGAAGGTATCTTCTTTAGTAAAATCCGGCTCGAATTTATGAGAAGGAATCTTCTCTGCAAAAATCCGGCTTCATCAATTCTATTGCAGTTCCATTCGAACAGCCATATCGAATAATGCAATGTCCTCGAATGTTCTGGAATCAAAGATCGCCATTTTGCTAACTGAAGTTAGCCGCTCATAATTGATCAGTGATTCTTAATCAGAACAACGAGTTACCTTTGCCGGGACTTCCACTATGCGTGGAAGGATTCTCCAGTATGGAGGAATACGGCCTCACAATTTTGCCACATGCAGCTCTCTTTTACCGCCTTTATATCGCCAATGTCCTTTGTATGGATAGCAATGACGGACGTCCTTCCTTCTAAGTACAAATGGCGGACGCCTCTCCTCGTTTCTCGTCTCGTTTATATCGGTGCCGTCTAGCCTTTTATAAATCTACAGCACAAGCTATCGTTCTTCTACTGAACGCGAAATTATTCCCTTGTAAGGGATTCTCATGGCCGAAAGCCACGACACCGCTTGACTCGACACGCGTGACCGTTCAGGACTAGAGACGACTGCGTAATAATAATGCTCGCTCGCTCGCTCTGAGAACAAAACTTACTTCCGTAAAAGAACCCGGAAATCGGGTAGCGCCACATCGCCACACGGCTGCGCCGTTACGCGCGCAACACTCTTACCGCCGGTTACTTTGGGCCCGCACTGGCCTCTCTAGAGCTCTTCACGGAATCGGTTACCGACTCGACAATGCAATAGGTGGCAGCACACCACTTCTCTTATTTCGTTGCCACGCGGCATTTCAAACAACCACGTACTTACTAGAACACCACAAAAATTGGAGGCCGATTTGCAAAAAGTATTGAATGAAAATCCGTCACAAATAGTTAAAAATTGATCAAGCATCAGTTTCAAAACGAATGCATGAGATGGGAAAAATTTAGAATCTCGGAAAATGGATACCTACCGTATAAACTCTCCGAAAACATTTTCAGCCGCCTTTCATATGCATTTCATTGCTTGCCAAACAATATAAAAAGGATTTTTGTGGAAAATTGTTGATGTAAACATAAACATTTGTGGCTAGATTCCGGGCAGCCATCAACATCAATGGCAAAACCGAGGGCAAAACCGAACATCCATGTTAAAGATGCTTTTGTGCATCTGGTAGGACATGAAGCGTGCTGTTTTACGAGCTTTTTCAGCCGGGTGAAACAGTTACTGTCGAACGCTATAATCGTCAGTTGAATCAGTTGGCCGACGAAATTGAACGGAAAAAGTCATTTACTAGACCGCACAAGGAAGCCGGAAGGTCATTTTGCTGTACGATAATGCTAGACCGCACGTTGCTCTTCAAACCATCTTTGACTTGGACTGCGAAGTTCTCCCGCATGGCGTGTTCACCCGACTTGGCGCTTTCGGATTATCATCTATTCTGATCGATGCAGCATTCTTTGGCTGGACAGCGCTTTCGAGATGTGGCTAAAATATGAAAATGGATCGACGATTTTATTGCCTCCAAACCGACATCTTTTTTTTGTCGCAAAAGAATCTGAAACCTGCCCGAGAAATGGCAGGAAGTAACAGAAAACGAAAGAAAATATTTTGATGACTGAATTGTATTGCACATATACAGATATATAAAATTTTGGTTGTTTTTCAGAAAAAATATTTATAATCTTACTTCAATGTAAAAAATTGAAGACGGAGATGATTAGTAATCGGAAATACGTTTTCAGTTTTATATTGTGTTAAATTTTGTTAAACTTTGTTATACTTCTTTGCTAATATATTTATATCATTTTTGTAAATAGTTGGATGCAGAAGATGATGACGACGACGACGATGATGATGATGATTGCAATGAGGAGAATTTTGAAACAAGATTCGAGGAAGAAGATGAAGCTTGCAACTATTGGCAACTTAAACATTACAATTTTGGTACTCGAAAAAGTATACGAAACGGGCATAAGGATCATGAGCATAGGGATGACGATGAAGTGGGATCTGCAAATCCTTGGCGAAAAACTGGCGGACTTCGTCTAACCAGGAACGAGTACCACCGATTCTGTGATGCTCAATTAGAATGTAATTGTTTTAAATAATGTTTCAACCTTCTTTTTATTTATTTCGATGATCATAATCGTTGATCATAATTCTCATATTAACTCTTCTTGTTATCTGTTTTAACCTTTTCTTTAATATCTCTCTTTCTTGATACAATATTTACTTATACAAGCTACATAGCGTAATATATAATCGACTTTAGAAACGAATTCTTTTATCAATTTGGAATTTATTTTTCTTTAAAAATTTGAAAACTTTTTCACAATTTCTTTAATAATTTACGAGTTTTCTGCTATATTTTTTCTTTAGCCACGAATATCGTCAGTGATTTAATTATCATTATTCTTTAGTATTCTGAAGAAGCGAGTAATAGAGATTAGATAAATAATATCTAACTTTCTCAAAGGAAAATTAATTAAAATTTATTAATAAAATGCTAGCGAAGAAATTATTTGATTTCAAATCTTTGATTTTTTAAAGAAATGATTGTTTCACTCTTATATGAAATTGATGAGAGAAAATTTGTTTCTGTTCGTTTATTTTATTGGTAGAAAAAAATTTTAAATATGCATAAAAGATCAGACATTACCGATTTTATCACTACTTAAATATATTGTAAGGGAGGTTTTTCTGAGTTAATTCTACATAAAAAAAGTGGGGGATGGCATTGGTTTAGAAGAAATAGCAAATTGAAGTTTCACAATTTTAATACTTTTTTTTAGATATTATAAAGTAACATTAGTTTTAAGAGAAGTAATTTGCTGATATGTGTAGGTATATAGACAGTACACGTGTAGATAATTGAATAGAAGCAGTTTAGGTACGTTCCCCACGAATTCTGCGAGCCAACTGGATGTCCTTGGGCATGATAATGACTCTCTTGACGTCAAATGCGCAAAGATTGGTGTCCTCAAATAGACCAAAGAGGTAGGCCTCGCTCGCTTCTTGCAGAGCCATAACAGCCTAGCTCTGGAATCGGAGATCGGTCTTGAAGTCCTTTCACGTACCAATCGCTGGAATGGGAGCTTACAGATTAGAAGCTCCGTGCTCTTCTGGTAGCGACGAATCTCACGAAGCGCAACGATTCCAGGGTGATAACGATGCGGTTTCTTGACCGGTTGCAGGCGCGCTTTTACGGGTTACCTTCGTCGCTAAATGTTTGCGCGGGGCCTTGCCTCCGGTCGACTTGCGAGCGGTCTTCATGGTTCTTGTCATCTTGAACAAATCCAAATGCTGTCCGTACGATACGACGAGCTATAGCGGTAGTTTCTCCTTCGCAAGCAGGAGTGGATAGGGGTGGATCTTGGTTCGCGTGGAAAGTTTGAAACCCGTTTTTTTTTCGCTTTGTGTGAAAAGTTGCATCGTGTGGAAATGCTCAATATCTGTAATAACAGAAATAACAGAAATAAACTAAGTAACAGAAATAATTTGTTAAAGCAGAGAATAGTTAGTATATTGAAAAGTATATATACAATTTTGTATTTTAAAAAGTATACATACAACGTAGTCTGCTTTAACAATGACAAAAACATAAATTGTTGTTTTCCATTATTGTACGCTTTCACATAGGTTTGCAACTTTCTACCTACCTCAGTCTACATGTGTACTGTCTATACACACATATATGAACAAATTACGTCCTTTAGCATTAAAATTGCGAAATTTCAATTTGCTATATCTTTTAAACCAATGTCATCGGGAGTTTTTTCTTGCGTAGAATTACTCAGAAAGACTTTCCCTACAACATATTTAAGTGGCGATAAAAGATCGATAAGAGATCGGTGAGATCTGACTTTCTATGCATATTTACCAAAGAATGAATGTTTTAATCTATCTAATGATGTTTTCGGTCATACTGAGTTTAGCTTATTCCAAGAGTGATTAATAACATTGGTTCTGTCTTATTAACATAATCAATTATTAACGTAATCGAAACATGAAACAAATAAAGATAAATTATACTTGTTTTAAAAATTCAGCTTCAAAATATATTTGAAAATAGTCATATAAAACTTATCCTTTTGATAAAATTGAAGTTTATTTGATTGCAGCTTATGATTTGGCGACGCAATGTCCTTCTCGGAGGGCATCTGCGAGAAGACACGCTGCAAAATGCACTATACCGTTAACATCATTCACGGGAACGACATCCCTTCCACAGTCGAGGCCGCAGAGTCGGCAGCACGCCGGTCTCACGGACTCGACGTTGAGTCAAGGTCCAAGTCCCAACATTAGCCTGAATCCCAGCCCAAATTGTAGTCCGCAGCCACGAGCACCGAGACAACCACGACGAGCACATACGATTGCACACGAGAGTAAAAACGACAAAGCTCATAGTGATGAGTGGGAAAACGATATTGATAAGGTAAGGAATGCCAAGTCTATACTGCCCCCTCCTTTTTTTTTTTACTAAACTTTGGAGACACTCGATGTCAGGTTTGCAAATATTTTGAATTGAATAGTGTAATGTGTTCTGTAGTTTTTGGTGATTTTACCCTGATTCTTATGAAATAGGGGTAGAAAAGACCGAAGAAAAAATTGCTTTTTTTTTAGTTTTTGATGCCAATGTGTTCTGAATGTTCTAAAATGTCGGAAAATCGCATTAAAAAAATGTCCGCGCGCGCGCGCGCCTGTGTGTGTGTGTCGGTGTGTGTACATATTTATCTATAACTCAAGAACTAATCAACCAAATCTTAAAGAATTATATATAAAATAGGGATAGAAAAGACTGAAGAATATAATAGATTTATAAATAGCCCGATATCTCAAAATAGAACTCTACTGCCTTTTTACGAAAGTTAATACGGCTCTTATAGTGCTCTTATAAAGGTTAATACTCAATACGGCTAATGCGCCAGTTGAGATCGAGAATAATCCATTCGTATGTACTTGGCCTTGAATGAACATTTTTAAAAAGAATCTCTATATGAAATCATTTGTATTTCGTATGAAGACTTTTGAAGTGCAATTGAAAAGGTTTGTGAGTCATTCGTTTAATAATTGTAATTAATTATTTATTTTTACACCATGCATTTTGTTAACGGACTAGCTCGCGCAGAAGCCAGGTCTTATGATTTGATGAGGAAGCTTTAAACGAAACTAAATTGATGGACTGTATTTGAGATTATGTATTCGAACCAAGTTCACAATATGAGATATAGTTGTTTTACAATTCAAAGTGTATGTTATCTGCACGAATGTTGAACATAAATACGAACTGTGAATAAATACAAAGCAAAGAAATAATTAATGTCGATAGATCCTTTCTTTGACTTTAGTCTTATTATTATTCATATCAATACTTTGTAAAAGTCATGAATATCTCATTCTTCTAGATGAACAATCATGTAAGAAAGCTAAGTAATTAGTTTCAAATTGTTCTCAAAGAAAGAATCCTCTCTTTTTTCAAACACAATAAATAAATGTAATACATTTATAGAAATATACACAAGAAAATATTCACATATGTATACATAGAAAACAACACTCAATATTAAATTAATGTGTCAACTCGTTCCCTTTATTGTAATTAAATAAGGACTTCTCACTTAAATGATTATCTCCTTTAAACAAGAATACGTACGTGTAATCAAAGATATAAAATCATGAGCTATTACGCACTAGCTAACGCTGATAGAACAGCTCTCACAAATAGCAATTGACACATCAATTCAACTCAAAGAACACAAAATACAGAAAGCAATATATATATCGCAAAGAATAAACCAACAATATGCGGCAATGACGCAGTTTGAATATATGTTAGAAGAAAACGCTAGAGAACTCGTCTTAATTCAATTGATTAATATGTAACGCAATGTATACGCCCATAACTCGAATATTTCTTAGTCAATTCAAAGACGAAAGACGCAGCAGGCAATGCCTCGATGGTAAGACTTAATTACAGTAAGTAAAGAATGTAATACGAATCGCGTTATAGCTGAAATGACAACGCAACTTCTATTAATTCTACTGAACGCAGAGAATTCTTTGCTACATCTACGAACGTAAACGGAATATTCATATTTCATCACGCATGCAATCGTTAGCATAGTACATATTTATCTGCAGTGTCTCATAAACTTAGTGTTAAACACTGACTCGATCCTTAAATGATTCGTTACATAAATCAAGGAATAATAATGTGGATTGCAATCTCACCATAATTACAATAAATTACGTTAATCTGAGCTCAGTATCTTTATCAATATGCTTTCTCATGAAAATAATAATAGCAGGTTGGATTCTTTAAAGATGAATCCACGTCTTGTTAACTCGTGAATCTGAAATGAAGGAAAGGATTTTGAGTCCTTTTTTCCGTGCTAGAAGTAAATCTAGCAATCTCCACTATGGACGAATGCCCATATCTCAACGTTAAAGCAAAGATAAATGTTACCTTAATCATCCAAATCGTATAGATTATGTTCTCAAAATGCTGGTCAGTCCGACAAAAGCTCAATAATGGAGCCTCGTCGTATTGATAGTTCTGGAACTATCCTTCTCGAATTGAGTATAATGGCCGCCGTCCTTCGTCTCGAACATCGACGTAGTTGCAGTGACGATGATATCTATCTCTCTCTCTGTTGAATCAAGCGTGCCGGATCCAATATTCTCGTTGAAATGTAAAGCGATCCGTTCGTAAATAATACAATCGATCATTGCATGTAACGGATTGACAATGGAAGCAGGATTGCTTAGTAATGATTCTATTCGCACGAACTTCGCGAACAATCTCGAATTTACAATACACGAGTACGTGACGATGTGCTCAGTAGGACGGACCGGACACGAATGCGACTCGCCTCGCCGCTGGCACGCACGATCTTGCTAACGTGTAGGGATATTGGCAACACTGAACCACACCTTTTACACTAGTTACACTCACGCTACACTTCCAACGCATTTGCTCATCTAGTTAAGTTAGTTACACACCGCCTTCCGAAGTGGATACTTCGCGCCAAAAGTCTCCTCTTGATACAATTACGTTACACGCAACACGAGAACATACCAACTGTAAAGAGGTTGATAATTATATTAAATAGTGATCTTTAAGTTATACTTCGTGTCATTAATAACCTTCCGTTGAGCACAACCCTACAAATTGGTGACCCCGACGTGATCTCGACGTATAACAAAACGTCCGAGCTAATTTTCTTCGTAACGTTGTGCTGAGGTGGAAGCTTCTCGTAACTTCGCGTACCGCGAATCGAGTTCCGCGTAGTCCGTCGCACCGCGTGCGCAGTGTAACTGCTTGTGTCGTATATTTTCTCGCGTCGTGTATTCGCTCGGGTCGTTCAGATTCGCAAAAAACGCGGAAGTGCGTGACCGCGCGCCGGCAGATGAACGATAGACGCATTCTGAGATCTGGATTCTTGTACAATCCATCGGAAGTTTCCGGAAGAAACATGAACGTGATGCATTCGCCACGGAAGAACAGACCAGACGAGCAGGCCGAGGGCAACGGACAACCCAATACCAGCCTTATCGAATTCGATAACGACGGCCGTATTAGGGAAGACGCGAAGAAAAACCAGCAAGAAGACCAAGGTAGCGAGGCCCCGAAAAAAGGAAACAACGCGGAAGCCACAACATCGAGGACGACAACATCGCAAGTACCACCTGAGTTGCTGTACCAATACATGCAGCCGCCAATGATGTACCCAGACAATTTAATGTACCGTAGATATAGCGAGTACAAGATAAATCTACGCAAATTTAAAGCCGGTACCAACGTGCGAGCATGGTTTGAAATTGCAGAAAATGAATTTTGCGATCGCAATACATCAGAAGCAGAGAAATTCACGGCGTTGGTATCCAGCCTAGATGACGAAGTCTACGAAAGTATGAGCAGTACGATCATCGGAATTCCCCGTGAAAATTGCTATCAAACACTCAAGTCGCTGCTGATTGAACATTATTCCTTGACGCGAGGACAAGAATTACGGAAGCTGCTATCCGGTCTAACAATTCAAGGAAAAAAACCGTCAAGACTACTCGCGGAAATGCGATCGCTAGCCGGCCCCGGAAGAATCGACGATGAAGATTTAAAAACGCTCTTTCTGGAATATCTCCCCAACGACGTACGCATGACATTACAAGTAGTACCGGGAGACCTTAACGCGTTAGCAGCCGTCGCAGACAAAATCATGGAACATCGACCGACAGTCGATAACCGCGAACTTGTAGCAATAAAAAAATCGAGCAATAACGACGAAACGGCAGCAGTCAATAAAGCAGAAACTGATCCTATGATCGCAGAACTGATTAAACAAGTAAGTAATTTAGTGACTCGCCGCAAGCCAACGTCTGATTCGCATTCACGTCCGCGCCCACGCTCGCGCCCTGACTCGCGTTCCAGGAATTCGTCACGTAGACGGTCGCGCGTACCTAAAATTTGTTTCTATCACATGCGGTTCGGAAGAAAAGCAAGAAAGTGTGCGGACCCATGTGATTGGCCAAAAGATACAGCCGATAAGCAAGACAAACAAACGACGGGAAACTAAAACAGCCGTCGTTGATATCGGCGGCAACGGACGGCACCAACTCATCTCGCCGACTTTTTGTCACGGATAAGATATCCGGACTCCGTTTCCTGATAGATACAGGAGCGGATGTCTCAGTCGTTCCACCACGTCCTTGGGACCCGGTCAGCCATAAACAAGGCACACTCTATGCCGCAAATGGTACACACATCAAGACATACGGCGAACGAGTAATGATGCTAGATTTCGGACTCCGTCGACCAATTCGTTATGTCTGTCTCATCGCCCAGGTGCCATACGCGATTATAGGAGCCGACGTTCTATACAAGCATAATCTCACTCTGAATCTTCGCTCGAAGATACTGGAAGACGCGGAAACAGGATTAACGGTCAAGACAACCATGGATAAAGCACCATTACAAGGAATATCCAGCTTCGATAAAACTGCTCCTATAACCGACATCCTAGCCGAATTCTCGGAGATTACCAAACCATCCACCGTCATCACGAATCCACGCCATACCGTTAAGCATCATATAGAAACGTCTGGACAGCCAGTATTTGAGCAACCACGACGTCTTCATCCCGATAAACTCAAAGCGGCAAAGGCGGAATTTCAATTCATGATCGATTTAGGCTATTGCCGACCATCAAAAAGCCAATGGGCCAGTCCTCTTCACATGGTCAAGAAGAAAAACGGCAGCTGGCGCCCGTGTGGCGATTACCGTCGGGTGAACGCACTAACACGACCCGACAGGTACCCAATCGCGCACGTTCAAGATTTTTCATCAATTCTACATGGGAAGACAATTTTCTCGACAATCGATCTAACCAGGGCTTATCACCAAATACCAGTAGCTGACGAAGACATACCTAAAACAGCCGTCACTACGCCTTTCGGACTTTTCGAATTCCTGGTAATGCCATTTGGTCTTAGGAACGCAGCCCAGACTTTTCAACGATTTATCAATCAAGTTTTGGCGGGGCTCGACTTCGTTTTCGCTTACATTGACGATCTTCTCATCGCTTCATCATCTCTCGAAGAACATAAGCAACACCTGAAGATTATTTTCAGTCGGCTGAGAGAGCACGGACTTCAAATCAACGTTGACAAGTGTGTGTTCGGAGCAGAATCGGTAAATTTCTTGGGTTATAAGATCTCCAGCAAAGGATCTGAACCGTTACCAGACAAAGTCAGAAGCGTCCTTGATTTTAAACGACCAGAGACGGTACAAGAACTCCGCAGATTTCTAGGAGCCGTTAATTTTTATCATCGATGTATCCCAAACGCCGCAGCTACGCAAGCGCCGTTGAATAAGTACCTCAAAGACTCAAAAAAGAACGACAAACGACCAATAGAATGGACAGCAGAGGCCATCGAAGCTTTTAATAAAGTAAAGCAAGATCTGGCTAATGCAACGCAACTAGCGCATCCAGCGCCAAACGCTAAATTACGAATTACGGCAGACGCTTCAGGGATCGCTATGGGGGCAGTGCTGGAACAATCGACAGATGACATCAACTGGCAACCCCTGGGATTTTTCTCAAAAAAGTTCACGCCAGCTCAAACTAATTACAGTACTTATGACAGAGAGCTGACAGCAATCTACCAAGCAATCAAGTTCTACAGGCCTTGGATCGAAGGATGCGCAGACATCGAAATCAGGACGGATCACAAGCCACTGACGTATGCATTCCTGCAAAAGTCAGACAAGGCTTCTCCCAGACAACTCCGACAGCTCAGTTTGATCGGACAATTTACAACAAAAATCACCTACATCCAAGGGCAACAGAATACAGTAGCTGATGCTCTCTCCAGAATAGATGCACTGCGACTTCCATCGATCATCAACTTCGAAGATTTGTCCAAAGCGCAGCTTGAAGACGAAGAACTAACCACATTACTCAGAGACAACCAAACATATTTGAAATTTCAAAAACTTACATTCGGTCCAGATCATCAAGCACTGTATTGCGACGTTTCAGCACACGATATCCGTCCCTTCGTACCGCAAGCGTTTCGACGTCAAGTATTCGACGCATTTCACGGTTTAAATCACCCCAGTGGAAAAATTACTACAAAGATTATCGGACAACGTTATGTTTGGCCATCGATGAGGAAAGATATCAGAGATTGGGCCAAGACCTGCATTCAATGTCAACGCGCGAAGATAGGACGCCACGTTCACCTACAACCAGAGACGTTCCCGCATACAGACTCACGTTTCGACCACGTGCATATCGATATAATCGGACCAATGACTCCCAGTGAAGGCAACGCATATTGTCTCACAATGATAGATAGATTTTCAAGGTGGCCGGAAGCAATACCTATTCCAAACCACCAAGCAGAGACGGTAGCCAAAGCCTTTTTCACACATTGGATTTCTCGTTTCGGCACACCGAAGATAATAACCACCGATCAAGGTTCCGAATTCGAGGGCAGATTATTCACAGCTTTAATTCAACTTGTTGGAGGCAAAAGAATCCGTACGACAGCGTATCATCCAGCCTCAAATGGACTCATCGAGCGCTGGCATCGTACACTAAAGACAGCTATCAAATGTCACGAAAACAAAAAATGGACAGAGGTACTTCCTGTTGTACTTCTCGGTCTCAGGACATGCTACAAGGAAGACATCAAAGCCTCACCAGCAGAATATTTGTACGGGACTACACTCAGAATTCCCGGAGAATTTTTCACACACGAAGATTTGCCAAATGATCCAAATTTCTTCCTGGAAGATTTTCGCATACACATGCGAGCATTGAAACCTACTCCAGCAGCACATCACGGTCACAAGAAAACCTTTTGTTTCAAAAACCTATACTCATGCACTCACGTTTTTTTGCGACAGGAGGGCACAAGCAAAGGAACACTCGATAATCCATATTCAGGCCCACATCGCATCATTGAAAGAATCAACGATCGACTTTTCAAGGTTGATATCAATGGACAGCCAACCAACTTGTCTATTGAGCGACTTAAACCTGCGCATCTCGCATCAACGGAGATTGCGGAGGCAGAAAGACCTATGGAGCAAGGACAACCGGAGCAAACTACCAGTTCACCGAGTAGGAGTCAACCAACTACCCAACAGTTAACTCCAGCAAGCAACAAAGGACAATCCGAGGGACCAAGGCAATATCCAGGAGCAAAGAAGAAAGTGCAATTCGATCTACCAAAGAGACATTAACATTTATTCATTTTAGTTTGTAACAGCAAACACCTCACTCAGGGGGGAGTACTGTAGGGATATTGGCAACACTGAACCACACCTTTTACACTAGTTACACTCACGCTACACTTCCAACGCATTTGCTCATCTAGTTAAGTTAGTTACACACCGCCTTCCGAAGTGGATACTTCGCGCCAAAAGTCTCCTCTTGATACACTAGAGACAAGTCGTGTCTAATAAAGCTCTGCTGTAAGCGTTGATATACAACAGGTTATGGGCCCAGCACGCTTCCACTGCGCGTGAATATTGAGAGATTGTGGGTCAGAGTGTTGGACGTTAATTTTGCTTGTCTGGGACAGCAGATTGACCGTTTTTTTGGGTGTGAGCCAAGCGAAGCGGCAAGATAACCAAGATCCGCCATATTGGGAGCGGTAACGGTAACGCTACAACGTCATAGAGTAACTGTGACATAGTGAGTGAGGCTAAGCATTGAAAAGATGGCCACAGAAACTAGAACAGCAAAGGTTGAACTGCCGAATATAGAGAAGCTCCGCGATGGGAATTATCGACAGTGGCGGTTTACAATCGAGCGATTTATGAAGCTGAACGGTGTCTTCGAGCATGTGAATGGAGTTGCAATAAAACCAGATGTAGGGGATGCAGCGAATTTCAGGACATGGACGACAAAGAATACAATCGCTGAATTAATTATCAGTGGCTCGATTGAATCCAGCGAACTAGATCACATTATGGCTTGTGAGACGGCGCGCGAGATGTGGACGACGCTGGCGCAAGTACACGAAAAATCTGACTCGTCAAGCAGGATGATGGCCAATGACGCATTCTATCATTACACGTATGATGGATCAAAGCCTATGTCCAAACACATCGCACAAGTCAGATTGTTGGCGAAACGGCTTGAGGAGCTGAATGAGAAACCGAACGATGCTGCAGTTATGGCAAAATTATTGCATGGTTTGCCAGCGAAGTTCCATCATGTCGGGACAATTTGGCGCAGCAATCGTGATCCAAACAAGAGGATCGACGATCTATGTCAGTTACTACTAGAGGAGGAGACGTCGCAGGATGTTAGTGATTTGACTGTCGAGGTGAATAACATTGGAAAAGGAAAGAAGAAGAAGACTGAGGAACAGCCATCCAAGAAACAGGTTAGTGGCCGACGAGACAAATCAACATTTAAATGCTTCAATTGTGGGAAGATAGGTCACTTTGCACGTGAATGTCGAGCGCCAAAGAAGAACGATAAGTCAAATAAAGATGAACCAGCCGCTAACAAGTCCAAAAAGGAGAACAGCGATGAGACATGCAATGTAGAGGTTAAAGAGGTTAACTTTGTGTCAAACGGCGGTGACTGGATTGCTGACAGCGGTGCATCTGTACATATGGCATCACAACGTGAAATATTTACCTCTTTCATCGAAGAGAAAACAGCACTTTCATTAGCCGACAGTTCTACATTGATGGTAAGAGGCCGTGGCGATATTAGAGTTGCCAGTTATGTAAAAGGTAAAGTAATAAACGTTAAGCTCCAAGATGTCTATTACGTTCCGGAACTTCGGCGGAACTTGTTTTCAGTGGGAGCGGCACAGAAGCATGGCGTAAATGTACAGACGGACGGTAATCAAATGCAATTCTGGTGTAACGAGAGATGCATTATTGTGGCAACTAGAACAAATAACAACCTATATCGATGTGCATTTGAACCAAGGAAGTCTATTGAGGTAAACGCTGTGACTGATGAATTGAAACGATGGCACGAACGATTAGGCCATATTAGTATTGGCGCAATGCGAGAATTGGTTCGACGTGGCGACATTAAGAAGCTGGCGATTCCTACGAAGGCTGAGATCAACTGCGAGGCGTGTGCATATGGAAAGGCGCACAGGCGTTCATTTAAGACAGTCGATGGCAAGGTAAATTATAAGCCGGGAGAGATGATACATAGCGACGTGTGTGGACCGATGCCGAAGATGT
This sequence comes from Temnothorax nylanderi, assembly GCF_030848795.1. NCBI lineage: Eukaryota > Metazoa > Arthropoda > Insecta > Hymenoptera > Formicidae > Temnothorax > Temnothorax nylanderi. The sequence goes on along the minus strand of NW_027249384.1, from coordinate 24,389 downwards.
CTGTGGGACAGAAACGGTACTTTGTATTATTCAAAGACGATGCAACCGGCTACCGAAGAGTTCGCTTTCTACGGCACAAGAATGATGTCCTCGATGAATTTACAAAATTCAAAGCATGGGTCGAAAACAAGTGGGAGCGCCGCATCAAGGTTCTACGCAGCGATAATGGACTCGAGTATGTCAACAAAGAGTTCTCTGATTATTTAATGGCATGTGGAATCGAACATCAGAGGACAGCACCGTATACGCCGGAGCAAAACGGGCGCTGTGAACGAGATAATCGAACAATCGTTGAGATGGCAAGGTCGATGTTATACGCGAAGAATCTCGACGAGGAATTATGGGCAGAGGCGGTACTCTGTGCTGTATATTTGTTAAACCGTACGCCAACTAATCAAACAATTGGATCGACACCGTTTGAAGAATGGACTGGCAAAAAGCCGAAACTCGATCACATTCGAACGTTTGGTTCTACAGCTTTTGAACACGTACCGGTAATCAAGCGGACAAAATGGAAACCAAAAGCGGTAAAGAAGATTATGGTTGGCTACGACCGAATTATCTTCGTCTATTTGATCCGATCACGAAGAAAATGACAATATCGACCAACGCAACTTTTCATGAAGATCAGTACGAAGACGTGAGCAGCGGATGGACACAGCCAACATTTAGCATTGAAGTAGATAATAATTCGAGCAATGAGTTGACAGAAGAATCTACTGACAACGCAGCAGGTGCAAGTAATGACGAAGTTGAAGAGTCAGAACAGCGTGCATTACGCGATTGAAGTACAATTAAGAAGCCGTTTCGTTATGAAGCTCATATGGTCGAGTTTGAGGAGCCGAGGACATATTCGGAGGCAATGTCTCGGGATGATGCATCGAAATGGAAAGATGCTATTGATAACGAACTCAGTGCAATAGTTAAAATGGAAACTTGGGTCGAGGCCAAATTACCAAAGAATCGTCAACCAATTAGCGCTCGTTGGGTGTTTACAAGGAAGCGAAATGAACAAGGCAACGTGACAAGATACAAGGCGCGATTGGTAGCATGTGGGTACTCGCAACGTGAAGGTATTGATTATATCGAAACTTTCGCACCTGTAGTTCGATATGAATCGATTCGGACATTGTTGGCTATGGCGGCGATCAACGAAATGAAGATTGGTCAGCTTGACATTAAGACGGCCTTTTTGAATGGTGCACTTGAAGAGGATATTTATTTGAAACTGCCTGAAGGAACCGGCGACGAAGGAAAAATTGTCAAATTGCAACGATCGCTTTATGGACTGAAGCAGTCACCGAGGCAGTGGAACAAACGTTTCCGAGAATTTCTGGAGAAATTCAACTTTGTTGCAAGTGAGGCTGACAACTGTGTTTACTACGGTTGGATTGACAACGAGATGGTTCTACTGGGCCTATATGTCGACGATGGTCTATTAATTGCAAAGACACTCCGAGTAATTAACAAAGTTCTAGAGTACTTACATAATGAATTTGAGATAACGGTTGGTAAAGGAGACTATTTTGTTGGTCTAGAAATCCAGCGAAGTAATGAAGGCAACGTGAAGATTACGCAGAAAGCATACCTACTCGTGAGTAATCGACAAATTTGGAATGGCTGATGCGAAGGGGTGTGCAGTGCCTGCACAACTGAACAATCCATTAGTCGAGTTATCGAATGATGAAAAGGATGAATTGATGGCAAAAGTACCGTATCGTGAGGCTGTTGGATCGTTAATGTTTGCAGCAGTCGTATCGCGACCTGACATCATGTTTGCAGTTGCAAATGTTAGCAAGTTTCTGACAAATCCGTCTCGAGAGCACTGGCAAGCAGTCAAGACAATTCTGCGGTACATAAAGAATACACTAGACGTCGGCATCGAATATCAAAGAACTGGAGAAGCAAAATTAATTGGATATAGCGATTCAGATTATGCTGGCGACGTTAACACACGCAAATCAACAAGCGGCATTGTGTTCACATTGGCCGGTGGTGCCATATCATGGACAACCCGAAGACAGTCTATTGTAGCAATGTCGACCACTGAGGCCGAATATATTGCTGCAAGCGAGGCAACGAAGGAAGCAATCTGGTTACGGCGCTTGTTAAACGACGTTGGTTTAAGGCAAGAAGGATCAACAGTGCTTAACGTTGATAATCAAGGCGCCATCAAGCTTATACATAATCCAGAACTACACAAGCGGACGAAGCACATCGATGTGAGATACCATTTCATTCGTGAAAAGGTCAATGGAGGCGAGATCGAGATTAGCTACGTCAAGAGTGAAGAACAACTGGCCGACATATTTACTAAGGCACTACCAAAGCAAACTTTATTAAAGTTACGTAGTGATTTGCAAATAAAGTAATTTAGCGATTGACTGTAAAATAATCAAACTAGTGGGAGTATTGAGTTAGAGTTCGATATTTTTATGTTATATTAATATTCTTATGTTCATGTTGGTAGTGCTATGTACAATTAGATATTTTGTTTGTTTAAACTACGCGCTTCATCGAGATGAGTGTACGCACTTTACCGGAAATGGGTGTACGATGGAGAGCGCCCTCTTTCTCTTCCTTTTATGTATCTTTCTGTTCTGTTCTGTTCTCACTAGAGACAAGTCGTGTCTAATAAAGCTCTGCTGTAAGCGTTGATATACAACAATATTAAATAGTGATCTTTAAGTTATACTTCGTGTCATTAATAACCTTCCGTTGAGCACAACCCTACAAACGCATGCGCTGTTACGCTCTCTCGAACCGTCTCGATTTTCGGTTTCCACGCGGCATGCGCCGCTCGCGCGTAGTAATACACTAACTCGTATGAAGTAGTAGCGGTCGCTACCACTGTCGCCATCCTTACCAACTTTTGCGATCTATGTTATCGACGAATACACAATCTCTTTAAGCGTCTTACTTTATCTTTGAATATTCTACCTTAGTTTCAAACACATTTAGCCGAAATAGATAAATTAATAAAAGTTTTTATATGGAATCGTTTATATTTTATATGAAGAGTTATGAAGTGTGATTAAAAAGGTTTGTGAGTCACCCAGATAATTTTAATTAAATATTTATAAACTCGGTAATTATAGCCGAAATACAGATTTTTAGTTATTTATGTTGAAAGAAGAAGGCGCTACTGTTCCCGAAGTTCCATTGACTGTCGCACTACCGACATATTTGAAAATTTTGACAAATCGCCATAACACATGGTATGCCCCACAGATCGAATGTTTTAAATTCAAAGTTGAAAAGAGATACCACTGTGGCAAACCCAACAAGGTCAATAAAAAAAAATGATACAAACATTTTTTTATATTATATATTGTGTATATTGATAGTAAGTCAAAATAATGTGTGAAATAATACTGCCAATTTTCACGATGCTAGAAACATATGGAGGGGTAAAAGCTATAGTGGTGTAAGTCAAATTTTTTTAAGGTAGTCCTTTCGTGAGAACAAGTATTAGATAGGTACCTAAATTTGATATATGTTAAATATACAGTAATAAGGGGCATGTGTACGAAAAATCATGTGAGGTTACCCCGACACTTTACAAGAAATAAGTCATTCTAAATGTGCGTTCGCGGAGCGTGCTATTGTCATTCTGTCCTTGTTTACATCTAATGAACGAGAAAGATAGAATGATGCAAATCGCCACGGCCGAGGTTTTCAACGAATAATACATGTACTTAGCGATCAGATAAATACATTATTCATGTCTTAAAATATTCCCTGAAGTTTCCGGATTTCGTACGTATGTACCTTGAAAATAAGGGCTTGTCGAATGTTTTGCTTTGATATATGAGGTTAAATAAGTAGTGGATCCAATCGCATATTGCTTTACTCGTACCGTCATGGTGGCAAGGTAAATTTGGCAACGCTGTATGTCAGAGCCGGGACTAGACATTTCGGCGCTCGAGGCGAAAGAAAAAAATGCGCCTCTTAGTAATGTTACGTCCAACCCCGGGATTAGGATAAGAAAATCTGGGAAGCGAAGGAAAGGCTAACCAGAGGGGTGGGGATAAGGAAGGACGCAACTCGAAGCTTAAGAATACTGCTCGCAGGTACGCGCTCTGCGGCGCGTGGCGCGAGCCCGAACGCACTTTTATGACTCAGGAAGGGTCAACGTCTGTAGGGACGCTAAGACGCCTTCCGTGAGCGGTGCGATCGTCGGTCCTTTTTCGAGTCAAGGAATTTAATCCCTTTAACTCGGGATCGGACCTCGTGCAATTTCGAGAGGGAGATGAGTAGGGGAAGTCTTAGATTAGAATGAATGGAGATGCTTCTAACATAAATACTTAATTTTATTTGACATAGGTAAGATGTTATTTAGTATATAAAAAAAAAAAAATAATTAACTATAGACTATATAGGCGTTAATAAAATGTGTATGTGTATACAATAAAACAAAGGAGAGTTGTGTAAACGGTTGTTGTACATTATGCGGATTCTGGACGATTTGCGTGGTTACATTTAATGAAATTCTCTATTGAGGCGAAACATATGAGAATTAAAATAAATAAAGTGTATTTCATAATTGCTATTCCAAGGTTATCATCTCGGGTTGGTCTATTTCCTCGAGATTTATAACGGTCGAGGCGGTTGACGGGGCCGGAGACGGAGTTCGGGAAGAGGAGGGGGAGTCGGGAGGTTCGAGGAGGGCGGCCGGATCGCGGTTGACGGGGACCACGCGAAATGGGGCCACCCGACAAACCGGACGATAAGGTGCGGGGGAAAACCGAGATGGGAGGATAATGGGGCGAGATCGTATGACGGGACGACACTGTTGTGAGGAACAGGGTTCCTCTGAGAAGGCTGGTAGGGGCGGTGGAGTGGCGAGACGCGAAGCACCGGGCTGTGTGGAACAAGGTTCTTCCGGTTCCCTGCGCGCCCGCTTGTGGCGACGTCTCCCGTGTTTCGCGGCGTTTCGCGACTTCTTATTGGTGGGACCGGCCGAATCCACTACGAATTAGCGGATTGTTAAAATTTAAGTCCGTCACGTGCGGGGAAGTCTCCTCATGCTTTGGAGAATAAATCTAAGGAGTACTTCGAGTCCACCAACGAGTCAGCTAACTCAAAGCAATATACCCCGAGTCCGCCTACCCAGCTAACCCAAAGCAGTGTACCCCGAGTCCGCCTACCCAGCTAACCCAAAGCAGTGTACCCCGAGTCCACCGACGAGTCAGTTAACTCAGAGCAACATACCTCGGATCCGCCGAGCCAGCTAACTCAAAGCAACATACCCCGAGTCCACCGAGCCAGCTAACTCAAAGCAAAGGAGATTGTTCGGAATCGACCGATAAATCGGCTAATTCGGAACAGGGGTAGCAAGAGGGATGGAAGGGTTATACTGGGAGACTTCCCTAACGCGTGGATATATGAAGAAGAAGGGGAGCATATATATATATATATATATATATATATATATATATATATATATATGGTGTGTGTAGAACTTACTACTTGTCGCTGATCGAATAGCTGGTTCTTTTGAAATAGCTGGCTCTCCTTGGGTCCTGTGGATAGGCTCTCGTTGGCACTCGATGGGTTTAAGTTCACGCACAGAATTTAACTTAAACTCAAGATGAGATTTGAATCTGGCGCAGTAAATAGAAAGGAGGCGAGGCGACGAGATGATCTGGCTGAAGAGGAGCTGGGCAAGAGAGCAAGTCCTGCGATGTCGCGATTTATATAGGAAAGTTCTAAGGATGGGAAGGGTGAATTGCGTGTGGGATGTGTCAGGTTTTCATTTTGGGAACTTCTGGTTGGCGGGATGTTTCTAATTTTTGTCTGAAGGATTTCTTATTGGGCGAGATGTTTCTCACCCAAGAGCTAGATTCTTAAGTCTTTGCCTATCCTAGAAGCTTAGAGACGGTTATCGGTTTTTCCGGCTGTTCATTGGTAAAGCCCCCACTGTCTTATCGGGGTGCAACCCAGCGATTCTTCCAGTGACTCATTTGTTTTTGACTATTGCCGATCTTCACCTTTTTATTAGGGGTCCTTATTTATCTCGCGACCCTCTTCTTATGTTAACAGACGATCCATACCTCTCGATCTTAAGTGCAAACAGAAACTTCCACCATGTGTATTTTAGAACACGTGTTAGGCTTTGTTTCTGTTTGTCGGAAACATCGTACGAGCAAACCTCGCTCGATGCAATAAAGATCTTTACCAATTTTATCTGCGACTAAGGCTCTTTTCGCGCGTCATGTCGCCGGGTGGGCCAGACAACTGATAGAATCCGTCTGGGAGGTCGCTTTTAGTTCTTCAAGCAAACAGGCAGTTTGATCGTAAAAAAAAGGAATGTGAGGGGATCAAGGCTCACTCGCCGATCGATAACCGTCCGTGCTCAGTTTACTTATCGTAATCTTAAGGCCTATCCTAGGCGCATAGGAGTTTCCGCGAAAAAGGGAAATCGTTTAGTTCGCAGGACGTAACAGTAACAAAAAATATTTTTTTATGGCATGTAAAATGTAATAAAAAATGATATTAATTAGTGGTATTGCATTATGTAAGTAATGAACTGTTTTTCAGATACTTGTTAGCCCCAAATTCTGCGAAAATTGTAAAAAGGATTGTTTTGCAAACTCTTTTCTTTTTTATTTGCCTTGTTTTATCTGTGGTAACTTCTATTTTTTCTATCTATATATATTATCTTCTCCCTTTACCATACATAGAGTGAAAAATTCGAGACTCAAAGGAAGATAGAATCCAGTGGAATAATGAATAAAATTACTGAGCATATGAATAAAAAATATTCAAATATTGTTAAATTGTTATACATACAATATTTATTCAAACTTATATTATGATAAATTATACACTTTAATTAATGTTTGAAGTTTGCTCTATTCGAGCTGTTGCACAATCGCCATGAGTACTTGATTTTTTTTCGTTACTCGAGGCTTGCCTCTAACATCTTCGCAAAGCAGCATTCGAATCCCTTCCGGTCCACAATCCGCTAATGTCTTTTCAAGTATTTCCAATGTGATGCCGGCTTTTGTCATTTTGGTTTTCATGCCAGCCGAGATGTCTTTCAAACTTTCGAGAGTGATTTTGTTGTGTGCATGGACGACAGCATTATTCTCTGCACGCAAGATTTCACCGGTCGTTTTTATTGTTCCCTTTATCATATCGTCGGTAATTCCGCTACTGCAAACTAATCTTTTTAGAATTGAGACGTCGGTAACAGCATTATGAGCTCCTGCTATCGACTCAGACCCCAAGAGATCTTCCGCGAGGGCTGTTTGGGTATACCTTTTCTTTTCTTTCTTCCGATTCGGAAGTAAATTGCGAAAGAGATGCAACGTATCTGCGAAACCTATTACGACAGACTGAAATTCTTTAAGAAGTCCGAACTTCTTCATGTGTCGCAATATCAACGGTGCATCGAATCTAACATAAATCATGATAACCGATAAAATCGTAACCATATTCGGAGAAATACAACAACCCAGTCCGTCATTACCGAACATAGAATCAATTTCGACCACGAATTTGATTGAGAGAACGTTGAAATTCTAGATAAGGAACAATTTTTAGGAAAACGACTTGTTTCAGAGATATCACATATTAAGCTACAAAAGAATAGTCTCAACTTGCAAACCGATACAGAGTTTATGCACCATGCATACGTGTCTATTCTAAACAAATTGTAAACCATGTCCATAAACTTTTTGCGTCGTATCACCTGTCATTGTTTATACATAGAATATTTAGTTTTATTTCTTACTTGCTTGACCTACACGTTTATAATTTTCATTGTTTATACACGGAATATTTATTAGTTTTATTTCTTACTTGCTTGACCTACACGTCTATATTTTTGACTTAAGACATTTTTACTGTTAATACCGTTTCGTGCGTTGTGCCGTCGGATTCTCAGAATCCCTGAGTACAGATTATTTTTCTTTGTGATGTTCACTCCGCATTTATATTCTCGCCTCGTTCGGCTTGTTCTGATGCATTCGTTCTCCAGACTACTTGGTGAGTTGCCATGGATTTTTTAATTGAATACTTGATGTAACAGGGTAACTATCTTTACAGATATGGATCTTGTAGTCTTTTTCAATTTTGTTTCCTGAAATCTCCAAACAAGGAAACTTACCACGTTGGAATGGAGAACTTTGTAACATTTTAATTTTCGTCATTTGACATCGCTGAAGATGGCTCGAAGTGTTGAGCCGAAACGTTCGATTGTAATTTACTTGGAATAAATTAGTGATTTTGATCATTTACGCACCGATAACTGCGTCTGACTCTCATAGCCATTTTATTATCGATTATCAATATTACAGAGTATTTACAGAGAAATGCATCTTGGGCGCAATGCGCAATATAATGGAATATATCAGTATACGGAGAGTTTATCAAATTTCTCGGATGCTTCACGTCACGCAAGTGATTCGCATATGTCATGTATACATAATTGACTTGTACTGCAAATCTTTTCTGTTGGAGGTCAAGGAAATAAACTCTGGCTACTAATAATAAACGTGAAAAGAAAAGGTGAAGTGTACAAAAACTTTAAGCCGTAGCTCTCTGCGTGATTGCGTGCGTTACCCGACGACGCTCGTGTCTCTTCTGAAAATCGTATCGCCCTCTGTTCGTGTCGCGCAGCGCCTCGCAATAGTACCAATGCCGTGATACAAAAATACAAAAATAAAAAAGTAACTATTCTCTAGATCGGTTTGTTACAATACAAAATCTGCATCTTACACTCTCCTCCTACAAATCGATCTTACATCACTAGCGCATTAAATAATAGACATTTGTTTACAGCACCAATCAAGTTTTTCTTTTGACACCGCTTTCGTAAAACAATCGGCAATCATTTCGCCTGTGTTCAAATATAATATTTTAAAGACATTTTTCTCAATCTCATCCCGTACAAAATGGTATTTTAAATTAACGTGTCGAGTTCTCTTAGACGAACTAGCATTGTTTAACCACTGAATCGCAGCTCTGTTGTCGCTGAATATACATATTGGCATATTAAGATATTCCATGCATCTTAAGGTAGTTCGATGATGAACGACTTTTGCCAAAAGTGATAGGTTTTATTTTTTATATCGAAAGAAGGAACTCTCCTGAATCGATTAAGCCCAAAAAAAAGATAATTTACCGTCCCATTCTCAAGATATTTAATTTCAAAATTAGGTGATTTTAACATTGGTCTAATAGGAAAAGAGGTATTTTCCTATGAATAACACGAGTTTGCGAAAAATCTTTTGCCAAAAATGTCCGAACAATATATATCGATGGAAAGAGGACACTGTGAGGAAGCCTATAGTTGAAGGTGAACACGATCCACCGTACAGTTTTTTTTAAATTAATAATTAAAGTTTGGTTTCCGGTACTCAAGCGCTGACTTTCACAACTCGAGCGTGGCGACGTGGCAACGCTGCATGCTGGGATCGTCGGCGTAAGGTTAGGTGTGAGTGCTCGCAAAGACAAATGTGTATATACGACGGCTTTGACGAAATATAAAGTGCTGCTATAAATTATGCTATAAATTAACTGATAATTAAATTATCAGCGAAACGGTATTGCCGAAATAGATTATCCGGAAACAGTGATAATATTACTGTGGGAAAATCGAAAATAAAACTAAATGGGAAAAATCAGGGGTGTAGTACATACATTAAATCAGTTAGAGGTAATGTAATTTTATCGTATTTGTGATTTCTAACATGAATGTTCGAAGTACAAGTAAATTGTTATACCATTTTTGCGTCTAATTTATTCTAGCTACTCGAATTTTATTTGGTTAACACGAGATGAGGAATCTTACCCGATTAAAACCTTGTTATATATCACATTTTTGTATAGAAAATTAATTTTAAAACGTGCATAACGCAGAGAAAAGGGAAATAAAGAACAGGATGCGGGGGTGGAATCAATATAGTCGGTAATGTAATGTCAAATTCGTCAAAATATTTTATTTATTAGTTTTTACTGTTTAAATGTAATTTAACAGTAATTTATATTTATATTTTTATACTCAATTTTTTCAAATTTATTGTCCTAACAATCAAGATAGCTATAAAAATCTCATCTCTGGGAATGGACACGACACTGCGAAAGCCGGTGAAGAGGCGAGTATGATTAGCGTAAAGACGGCTGTCCAGCAGCAGGTAGGCAGTTGTCGAGCATCGAACGGTGTACATCTCTTGGCTGCACCTATAAAATAAAAAGTGAAAATAAATTGTATACATATAATATCACTATAATTTCAATGTGTAATATATTCAATTTTTGGTCATTAATTTTTGTCACTATGTATACATTTTTGACGTTATTATCAGACAGCCCAATTATTTGAAAAAGCTAACTGGCCATTCTTACGTATAATAGATATAGCATACACTAGCCAGTCGAGGCAGCACACCCAGTATGTGGCAAACGCGAATGATTGTTAGACTCCGATGCAGAAGATGGCCTTACTTCCATCCCTCTCTCCTCGTTCGACGAAGCAAGGAAATCGATGACTTTATCGATAATCTTTTTGTTCGATGTTACTCGGGGTTTTCCATTGACACTTACGGCCAAACATAGTTTGACACCGTCAGCGCCAGATCCATTGAACGCATCACGAAGGCTGTTCATATTGATACCGGCAGCAGCGATTTTCGACATCATGTTCTTCGAAATATGATCTCTTAGGCACTGAAGAGTTTCTAGAAATTGCGCTTTCTTCTTTGCGATTGCTGGCCGTTGCAGTAAAGTCTGCAATCTCAAAGCCCCAGCCGTAATTGCTGTATCGCTTACTTTGAAATGAGCTAGTAAACCGTACAGGATCTGGCAGTCAGTTAAGGCATTGTGAGAACCAGCTATAATTCTTTCCCATTCCTCGCCCTTCAAATATAACTTTGCGAGCTCTTCTTGTTTTTTAACTTTTCCTTGTCCGATGAGTGGAATTGTATCGCACACTCCATAAACACCTTTGACAAAACTTTCCAAGAGACCGAGTCCTTGTAGCCAACGCATGATCCGCGGTGCATCGAAGCGTACGATATTATGTTCGAGCAGCAGCGCCTGTGGACCACATTCTCCGAGGAAGCGTATAAATTCTTCTCCTACTTCTCGTGGTGGAATCGTCGTCACTACCTTACTGTAATGATGTAGCTCTCCTCCAACCACTGATAATCCAGTTTTTTCTGCTGCATGACAATTTATAGATTGGGAAGGTAACATGTACCGTGCGAACTCCTGATCGCCACACTTCGCTGCTATTTGAACGATGTCTGCAGTAGATGCCAGACCAGTAGTTTCGATGTCAACGATGACTTGCGGACTGTCTTCACGGAGAGGTTCATCAATTTCACAAGTTGTTTCGATAGGAAGATCCAGTCCCATACCCGATTGATAAGTAATCCCTTCCCTGCTCTCTCGTGCTATGGTGATACGTTGCCTTTTATTTTTCAAATAACATCGACGGCGTTTTGCTTCGAGTGTGGTACGTTTTACAGCTATTGCTCGTTGCAAGACTTCTCTTCGTAGGCGGTATTCTTCAGCTATCGTTCCTGGCGGTAATCCAGCTTCGACTCTTACATCGATGATGTGTTTAGCTCCAACATTTTTCTGACAGACTGCTGCTGCCACTCGCAGAAGGATAGAACGCGAAGATGAGTAATGTCTGGACTTCGGTGCTCTGGTGGCCACCATATGGTTAAATGATTCATTGAGTTGAGACGATCCCCCTGGCGCAACTTTCAACACCCGAGATGTGAACTCCATCAAGACCCCGTGAAGTGCAGTTTGCAGACTTTTACTGAAAAGAGGTTTTCCCTTCGGTAAACTTTTAAACACGTACTCCGGATTGTCTTTGGCCTCACACCAAGTGCCGCAGTTGCTATGGCTCCCAAATATATGCTCGGCAATGCTTAATAGAGCTTTCGTCGTAGCTTCAGTATTTCCTTTATTTTGGTCCAAGGCATAATTGAAGCATCGCTTCAAATATGGGATGACAGATCCTCTGTCAAGCTCTCGATGGGTGCTGGCCAACTTATAAAGTTTCCCCGTGAACTTTTTACGCACATGATTGGAATCCGACCACTTGACGACTCGATGTGAAGTTTCTCGTTGGACTGCCGCGATTGTGGACGAATCTTCATCCCCAATAAGTGTTCCTATTCGGATTCCAGCTTTTTTAAAATCTGGATTTTTCACCATTATTTGAACCGCTGTATCTGCCTCCATGGATTTCGCACTCCCCGACCAATTTTTGGTACACTTGTGGCTGTTAGGTGAGTGGCCCTTTCGGCACATGGCACAGCATGTGCTCTTCACGCCATAAGCCAAGAGTTTCTTAGAGCGGAAGCCGCCAACAGAACCCTGACCGCTCTTACTATCGTATGTTCGACCGTTTCCTCGTTTCTGCCAGCCAAAGTCGTACGAGACTGTCACGTCGACTACGGACGCTGCAGAATCTTGCGAATAAGAGTCACCGCTTGGAATGTAACTGTGTAAATTATTAATAACATATATACACACAAGTAGTTGAAAACAAACAAATAGAAAGCGTGCAAAACTTTTTTTTAGTCTTTCAACAAATAGTGCTTAGAGAGAAATAGAAATAAAATCATTATAAACATATTAGAACATAGTAGAAAATAGTAGCATGTATAAGATCTCGGCGACTTTTAGGGTCAGGGCTAGAAATGCAAAATGAGTTAGAGTATGCAAGTAAACATCAGATGCAGGAAAAGTTAGACAACCATTTGAAGACAACGGCTGTAATAAAAATTACAGAAAATTATAATTTATTAAAATTTAGAAGAACCATGCTAGTAATGAAAAATAGAGAAAAGCTGGTAATCAATCAAAAACAGGAAAACTGCCAAAGCCCATTCAAGAACAAATTAGGATGGGGAATATTTAAAGTAAAGCGCGTACAACCTGCTGGAACATTCTGGATGCGTACTAGACGAAATCTAAAAACCTAAATAATAAAAATCCAATTATAGTAAGGCACATTATTATCATTATTTATTCTATTATTATCATTATTTATTCAGGGATTTCTTAAGCATCAGAATAGTTTTTCGCTGTTGGAATCGAGGATTTCTCTTGCTGGTACTATTGATTCTGCAAAAACAACAAATTTAATATAGCGAAGGTACGGTTTTTGAAATACAAAATATTGTTATATAAAACTCACTGCGTCGAGGGACATTCATCAGCAAGGGTAAGAGCCTTTTCTTCTATGATAGCACTCCAGCAGGATCTATCCGCAACTCTAATAAATGCTTCTCCAAATTGTTCTTCGCATTTCTTTAGCACTTGGTGGGTTATCGGTGGAACATCCATTGCTGTGAGTAGTGTTGTCAATTGCTCGTGTCCAACACCGGAATCTATGCAACCTTGGAAAATAAAAAAATGGTATTAAACGATGAACATTTAAATATTTAATGTCCATTAAGATTACGTATTATTATGAAACTTGTTCTGAAAACTAGCATAGCTTGTAACAAAGCAAAAAATATTCTTTGAAAGCCAGCGTAGGTTCTGGCGAAGCATGAAATATTCTATAAAATCTAACGTAGCTGGAGACACAGTATGAATCTGTTTTTGAAAGCCTGCTAAGCTTACGACAAGATGAGAAACTTGCTCTGTAAGCAATTTTAGCTTACAACAAGCTTTAAGGATAAAAAGTCATAAAAAATACTATTATATTACAAATGTAATAGCTTACCAAGAGCAACTGCAGCATTGATTTCGTACAATGATCTTCCTTTCTCTACTGCTGTCCTACTCGATGTGTGAACTTCCTTTATACACAAGCAGTTGTGGCACTTGATTGCGAACACTGAAGCCAAGCCGTATCTCTTTTCAGACTGTACGAAATCAAAGGAGAGTATTGTGGCACATGAATCGCACTTCATTAGCTTGGAAATTTCAGCAATTTTTATTAACCTGTATCCATGCACTTCACATTTAGGGTTTATTGATTCCATAAATTCTTCTTGATGTATTTTGCGTACTTTTGCTTCTCTAGCTTTTTCCAGGTGTTCAATACTTCGCTTCCTTCGTTCCACGTCTTGCAATTTAGCAAATTTACCACCGATCCTGAGTTGGTTCATTTTGGAAATTTGAATGTTTGTGCCGAGCTCTGACACTTAGATTAGGTTATATCACAAGTACCAAGTGTACCAACCGCACGAACTGCGCGGCGTTGCCAAGCCGCTGCCCTCATCTCGTGCATGCGGAAAATTGTTTGTGTAAAAAATTACATGCACCTTGTGATATCATATCGACTTTTTCCATCGAAAATATTAATGCGAAATTACTGTACTTCAGTAAATCGCCAATAATTTAATCGAAATAATATCCGAAGTAGAGCACTCAAGAGTTGGCACAAGTTAAAAATTAGTCAAGCGACGCGTTAACACACACTTCATTTTAATCTATTTCAGGCAAAATATTATTCTACAACGTAAAAATTACTTACTAATGGTCTTTTTACGTCGTTACGAAGCTTTGCGATGCATTATCCTATTTTTTTATAATCATATAAATGATTTGATAAAAAAATCATAAACATTGTTTTGACTTCGGCCCTTCATCATCGAACTACCTTAATTCTTTTAGTATATTCTGTATCCACATCGTGTCTACCTCAGCTATTGCGCACAGTTCTGCCTCTCACGTAGAATTCCCAACAGTTCGTTGTTTATTACATCTCCATGAAATTAGGGAGTTATCTATAAAAATTGCTCCTCCTGAAGAAGATTTCCCTTTTTCTGCATTACCCCAGCTTGCATCAGAATACGCCTTTAATGTTCCGAACTCTATCATATGATAATCGCTTATTTATAAAAAAAACTGATAAAGGGTCTATGAGAGTCAGACGCAATTATCGGTGCGTAAAAGATCCAATTCACTTATTTATTCAACAGTGTATATATTCGTATATTTCGGCTCGGGATTGAGCCATCTTCAGCGAGGTATACAAAAAAATTACAAATTAATAATTGCTCCCATTCTCCCCTCTTGTTCGGTAAGTTTCAAGATTGGAAGATCCAAAAACGACATTGACTATCAAATTAATGTCTGTAAAAAATGTTTTCTGTAATTCAAGTCGATTTAAGTGATATTGTTGAACTCACCCGATAGCCAGGAGAACGAGAGTATTACAAAGCCATTTCGAGTAAAGTGTCATCCGAAAAGATATAAAACTTCATATAAAGAGATGGAATCAACGAACTTGTCAGAAAGACGGACACGAAATATCTAACGTCAATTCGGTTTAGTCATGTCACGGATCATGGTAACCAAGCATGATAAATAAAAGGTGAAACATAAGGGTCGACAATATAAACATTTTTAGAAACAAAAGCGGTGGTACATCTTAAAACACAGTACATACACAAGCAATCAGCATGGTTTACAGTTTATTTAATATGGATACATAAGCGTGGTGAAGGAAATCCGTATCCGTTTGAGAATTAAGGCTATTCTTTTGTAACTTAATATGCGCCATTTCAGAAACTATCTTTTAGTTAAAAATCTTTCTCTGTCTAGTATTTCAACATTCTCCCAATCGAATACATGATCGAAATTATTCCTATGTTCCGTGATAACGGATTGAGTTGTAGTGTTTCTATGGATGTGATTTCGATGTTCAGAAATCCTGGTTTTTAATTGTCTCATAGTTTGCCCGACGTAAGAGGCATCACACAATTTTTACATGAAATCTTATAAACTACATTTTTGTTGGATTGGATTGGGAGAGGGTCTTTCTGTGCTCTAATGAAATTTCGCATTTTGTTTAGGCTGAAAAATGAAATTGACATTTAAATCTTTAGTAACGTTTTTAAATTTCTCCGCAATGTTTGAAACATAAGGAATAGTGAACCAGATGCGTTGTTCCTCGTTATCGGTAATCGGTGAAGGTTTATTTTGCCTGCGTGTACATCTATTGAGGAGAGACTTAATTCTAGTTATTTATTTATAGTTCCGCTTAAATAACGTAATACTCTTTTACCTATAGAATAATGCCATTTTTCCGGACAATGATTATATTGCGACAAATAAGACGTTACATAAGCTATATCTGGTCTTGTTCGATTGGCTAATTGTAAGTATAACAATTCCCCAACCAGTTCTTGATATTTGTTAACATCGTACTCATCTTTTGATTTATCTGATGTCTTATCCTCTCCTGGTACAACTGGTGTATTTATGGGCTTACACTCTAACATTTCATATTTGTCGAACAAACTCTTAATATACTCCTTTTGATTTAAATGTATTCCTACGTCATCGCTTTCTACCTGTATACCGAGAAATGTTTTCGACGCAGTTGTTTCATTAATATGGAAACTTTTTCGAAGTGAATTCATTGTTCTTTCGTGTGTTTTACTGTCGTTGTCAAGGGTTGAAATCATCAACGTAGGAGCTAAACACGGAGAAACAAGATTCATCAGGTTTATAAAAAATGCAATTGTCTGATGCTAAAGGCTTAAAACCGTTTTTCAATTCTTCTTTCAACGTATAATACCAGTTCCTACCCGACTGGGGCAACCCACATAAACTTCTTTTAAGTTTGCAAACGTTTCCTACTGTTCAAAATCAGGAGGCAGTTCTAAGTATACAGTTTCATCTAAGTTACTATCTAAGTAAGCCGTTTTTACGTTGAAGAACCTCAACATTCAAACGTTTTTTTAGCTGTTATTGCTATTAAGGTCCTCCAAGCTTCTATAATTATTACCGGCGAATATGACTTTTTATAATCAATATTTTTTATCTGATTGTATCCTGTCGCAACGAGTTTTGCTTTAAATTTTACACCGTCATTTTCCTTATCCTTTTTAGTACTAAAAATCCATTTACTTTTAACTATCTTTACGTTATTAGGACGCTTAACTATATCCCATACTTGGTAATCTTCTAATGATTTAATCTCATCTTCCATTGCCTCCAACCAATATTTCGAATTTACATCTTTACTTGCTTCGTGATGATTACTTGGTATCGCTATTATTTCCGCTATCTGAGCTTGACATTTATCCTGTATTCTCTGGGAACGTCTTACACCTTCTTCTACCAAACGCTCCTCATTAGTTTTTAGATATTCCTGTTTTTGTTTTAGATTTTCCTCTCGAGTACTACCTATCGGTCTACCTACTCTACGCTTATTTACATCGCGATCTCTATCTTCGTTCAACTCTAAATTATCTTCTTGAACTTTTTCAGGCTCTTCTATATTATCATCGTCGTCATCAATGTTTTGTTCGTCAATTTCTGTCTCGTCTACATTATCATTATCTACCGTGTTAAGGGGATCCTATAGTGGCAGTAGTTACCGACATTTTTTTATTTTAAGAAATCTTTGAATTGGCTTTACAGAATTGCAAAATTCTTTTACAGAATTAAAGTACGCACAAAAATCTAGTCCGCGACACACGATTTCATATCGGGAACGACAAAAAATTAAAAATTTTACTAATTTGGGCACATACAGCTGTCATCTGACGACAATAACAAAAATACTGCAGTTTATATATATATAAAAGGACACCCAGGCGAGGTAGGGACAACATGTAGGAACAATATTGTGTAAATAAAACTAAGATTCAACGCCTAGAAAAAAAGATATTCTAAAATGAAGTTTTATTAAGCAAAAGCACATTCAGGTTGATAGGATAAGCAGTATTGCGTTTAGCGAGAGATGGCGCAGCAATCGAACAAGGACAGATGCCTCTCGTTAGACAAGGACAGATATAGATATATAACATAGAAAACAGGATTAGAAATGTTGACATTATCGACGTCGAGGAAGTTCGGCCTCTACTATAGGATCCTTCGATGTTCCAACCTTCATAGTTGTCCTTTACTTTGTGACTTTGCAAGAAATAATTATCTTTTAGGCTTTCATTAAAAATTACATTGCGTTCCTCGACGACCTTGTTTACGCTCAATGTCATACAACCGATAACCAATTCGATCTCTTGAATATCCCAACATAATAGCTTTTCTACCGCTAGGTTGTAGTTTATTACGCGTATTCTTCGGAGTGTGATAATACGCGATGCACCCGAAGGTTCTCAAATATTTTAGATTAGGCTTTTTACCTTTTCATAACTCATATGGAGTTATATTCTTATTCTTTCTGGGAGTTAGATTAGTTGTTTGAGTAATATTTGCAACTGCTTCGGCCCAAAAATATAATGGTAGATTTGCTTCATACAATAATGTACGTGCGCGTTCAAGAAGTACTCAGTTTCCCCTTTCTACTGTCCCATTACTCTCTGGGTTATATGGAATAGTTTTTTGATGTTCTATACCTGCTCTATTAGTAGATATACTCTTTAAATTCATTATTAATGAATTCAGTACCATTATCTGTACGGATGCACTTAATTTTCTTACCTAATTTATTCTCGTATCTTTCTTTAAAATTTCTGAACATAGTAAACGCTTCATTTTTATGTTTTAAAAAATAAGTAAAGTACATACTACTGTAATTATCTACTATTAATAATTAATATATATCGTGCACCCCATATTGATTCTACTGGCATAGGCCCACAAATATCTATATGTAATAGCTCCAGTGGTTGAGTACTTTGATCATATGGTACCGGTATATGAGGCTTTCTAGATAACTTGCATGTTTTACATAGATCACATGTAACTTTTTTAATGTTATTACTTACTCCTATCGCAAGATTCTTCTTTATCAGTTTCTGCATATAATCTTTGTTTATATGCCTTAGTCTACGATGCCACAAATCATCGTTATTCCTTGTAAATTTTTCTTGAGTCATTACATTAATAATGTTATTATCTGCTCCAGCACTGTAACATTTATAATTGACATTAGTTTCTGACCATGGAACTATGTTGATCACGAAATGATTATTTACTCGTTCTACTACAGCGATGATTACACTACCCCATCCTTTCTATTAATCTTTACTTCGTAATCTATAAAATTAACTTCTAAATCATGGTCTATTAACCTCATTACTGACAATAAGGTATTACATAAACTTGGAACATATACGACGTCATTCATTATAATGTAACGTGACATACCTTTATCATTGCGCACTTTAAGTTTTATAGAACCTATACCTTTTGACTTTACAATATTATGTCGACCTGCTCAATAAATCTTACCATTAATAGTTTTAAACGTTACATAATTTTTCCTATTATTAGTCATATGTGACGTACAACCACTGTCTATGATCCAATCGTTATTTTTAAGTTTAGGACACACATTAGCATTAAAAGCCTGAAAATTAACGTTTACTTTTTGATCTGATATATAGTCTGCTCTTTTACTATTGTTACCTTTACTGTTATCATTTGTGTGTTTTCCACGATTCTTAACGGTTGTTTGTCCTTGTCTGTCCTTTCGATGGTAACAATCTTTTGCTACGTGACCTAATTTACTACACACAAAGCATTTCTTATTATATTTCTTCTTACGATCTCTCACTATGTACGCCTTCTCTTGACTGTCGGTATTGCTGGTACCTGCATTCTTCTTCTGCAGCTCTCTTTCTTTCTCCTTGAGAATCTCTTGAACTTCGTCTAACCTCTTTTCCCTCTGGGTTTTTAGTATCTCACGAACCTGACTGAATTTTTGATGAAGCCCTCTGACGACATTGTATACCAGCTGGCGATCGGATATATTTAAACCGGCTGAATTACATTTTACCGCTAATCCTCGTGCACGGTTTATGTACTCGCTGATTGTTTCGTCATCTGTCATTTTGATATTCCGCAGTTCCTCCCCGGCATCAAACGCTCTGTCTTCCGCTAGTTCCGTGTACGCATCTAGTATTGCCTTCCATAATTGTTTCGCACTGTTTTCATTAGCGAACTGCAATACTTGTTCGTCACTTAACGATAAGCGTATACACGCTACTGCGTCAGCATTCTTCTCGTCCCATTCCGCTTGTTCCCTTTTCTTATCGTCTCCCGTTGGCCTGTCAACGGTTAGAACACTCAGCAGCCTTTTCAACTGCAAGGCGGATTCCATTTTAACACGCCAATGGAAATAATTGTCTTTCTTCAGCAACGGGATTGTGGGCAACGCCGTTTTATCCGCCATTTTTCTGTCCTTCACTCACGTTTCTTGTACGTTATCTTTCAAGCAGCCTCTTTCTCTTGACCGGAGTCCCTTTTTCTTCTTCTGAACCACGCTATTCTACCAATTGTTGGAGGTCAAGGAAATAAACTCTGACTACTAATAGGTAATAGTTTAATAATAAACGTGAAAAGAAAAGGTAAAGTGTACAAAAACTTTAAGCCGTAGCTCTCTACGTGATTGCGTGCGTTACCCGACGACGCTCGTATCTCTTCTGAAAATCGTATCGCCCTCTGTTCGTGTCGTGCAGCGCCTCGCAATAGTACCAACGCCGTGATACAAAAATAAAGAAGTAACTAATCTCTAGAACTATTCTCTAGATCGATTTGTTACAATACAAAATCTGCATCTTACATTTTCTCTTTACATACTCTTAACTTTTTTATTATATCTATTATGCAGGCACCACAATTAACAAGATTTCAAACTTCTTAGCGTTTACTCTTCAAAAAATGTTAAAAATGTTTCTTCACTGAAATCATTGAAACATAGAACACGTACGAAAAATATAACTTTAGAAATTATAGTGCTATATAACATTATAACGTCATTGGAGAAAAATAAATAATGTTTTTAAAACATAATTGTAACGTTTTCGTCAACAGTCTTTTCATAGAAAGAAACCCATTTGAAATCTGTTTTCCATACGTCTGCAATATTATATATAATATATAGGGGAGACCGGGGCCTAACCGTCAGTTTTTTTTCGGTGCCGATTTTTAACAAGAAAGTAAATAATTTTAGTTAAATGTGGTATACCACTGTAAAGAGTGAAACTTTAGCTACAAAATTTATATAGGAAATTTTTATCTACGTCGCTTTGTTTAACCGGTATAGAGCAAAAACGACAACGGTGGAAAAATTGAAATCTCAAAAATGCCGGGGTTTAACCGTCACACTGCAATTTCAATACATATACGTACATCTAATCCTGAAAAATGATATGATACATCTTAATAATTGTTTTTTAAGAGAAAAATATAAAAATTTATTTAAAATTTTTATGCGAAACATTATTAAAAAATAGTTACGAGGGTTCCTCTTTCCGCAGAAGTCACTCGCCCGACTTGTTTCACTCCTCGACGTCCGATGACTCTATTCGGTGTCTGAACGGTTGTAATTCCCGTCTCATCCATATTCCATATGCAGTGAGCCTGGAAATGCCCGGAAATGCATTGGAAATGCACCCGGACTGCTTACTGACGGATTAACCCCAAACACAAGTTTCAGGTTTGATCGCCCACGAAATATTAGACATCAACGATAATGAAAAAACTACACTGGATTCGTGTTCAGCATGCATTACTCTTTATAATCACGTACCTCGAGATTTGGAGAGCAAATATTATTGCAGATATTACAAAATTTCCACGCGCAGAAAATGTAACTTTCACCTTCCGAAAACACGTTTGCCCTCGTAAAAATTATAACACGGCAGGTAACCTGCCGAAACTCCGTTGGTCACATGGGTACCATAAGCAGCGTTTACAATGTTAATAGCGAGTTCGCACAATATACAGGTTCCGAGATATTTGATTTGACGGTTCAACTCCGGCGACGGTTAGGCCCCGGTCTCCCCTACCTATAATAATATATTATGTTGAAGCTGTGATAGGAGGCGAAAGAGGCAGGGAGAGAATAATTACGCGTACTGATGTATTGAGACGAACTGGTTTATTGTAACTCGCTTGCGTGTGCGCTTCTCTAACAGAATTTTTTTTACTAACGGAAACGAACGCGCGATGCATGCCGGAAACGGAAAGGAAAGATTGCCAACTGTGACATGGCGGTGACACCCGAGAACGTGCGAGACGCAAAATGAACAAACTTGTAAAATAACTAGGTAACTAGATAATAACTTGTAAAGTAACTAGATGAACGTAACATGTATTCTATGCTGCGCGAGAAACTGTTTTATCATATTATAACGAGAACTTGGACATCACATTTAATTTGAACGTTTGATTACACAACAGATGTAGACATTGATCGAACTTTTGTCATATAGTAAAATTCACATTGTATTGACATTTGTTACAATGTGATTAATATTGCATAAAAAATATGCAATATTGATTCAACCAAGAAAAACTTTCAAATGCGAACTTTGAGTGCTGGATATTGTCACATAAAATCGCTAAATGTTGAACAATCGCATGGCGGCACACGTTTGACGATTATTATAATATATTTTTTTATGATACAGTCTCGAATATGTCGTCAGACTATAATTGATCAATGCGGATCTATTGTCTTGTATTAGTATCACCGTCAATGATGCCCATCGACGGAATGACATAAGTGATTTGATTACCGTCCTTCTTGAACTTGGGCTCGGGCATTACATGCAACAATCTGCTCTTATTGTCATGCATGCATTTGAATTTTACGTTCACTGTGGCGTACAAGTGGGCCTATTCTGTAACGACAGTTTCGTTATTGTTATATTGTCGTTGCAGCTTTTTACCATATAATATCTGCGCAATGCAAATATAACGATAATGAAACTGTCGTTAAGAGTTATACATATTTTTATTATTAGGGACCACACGCTACGCTAGCGTGTCGACAGAGTGCGCCACGTCCGAAGGGCAGTACGTGCGCGCCACCACAACTACAGACAGTCGGTCTCAGGCCCTTGTACGATACGTCTCGCTATAATAAATATACGTATTTAGCATACTTCCTGTGTTCATCGTCTATACTCATTTGCACACTCTCGTCCTTATACAAGGCACAACAACTGGCGCTGCGCTACCATGCATCTTTCTTAATTAAGGGGTTAGGCCACCATGAATCTTCAAAAATAGGGTTATAAAGAGTAAGTATGTATGTATGTATGCGTTTATTGTGTCCCCTTGGGGTTTACAAGGCGTTTCTTATTTCGGGGAACGGTCCCAAACCTCTTACAAGAAACTTCTCATCGCCCTTTTACCCGACCTGGTCATAAGCGACCTTCACAATCTGTTACCCTCCCACCCCCGCAAACCCCGCCCTCGCCCTCCTCCTGCTCCTCCCTTCCCCTTCTCTTCTCTTCCTCCCTGCTTCCACCTGCGCCCTGCTCCTCAGTCTCTCCACCTTCTTTCCTCCCTTCTCCGATCTACTC
This sequence comes from Temnothorax nylanderi, assembly GCF_030848795.1. Lineage (NCBI taxonomy): Eukaryota > Metazoa > Arthropoda > Insecta > Hymenoptera > Formicidae > Temnothorax > Temnothorax nylanderi. The sequence continues at coordinate 1,167 of NW_027249384.1, read as the reverse complement.
CTTCCTCTACCTCACCTTTTCTCTCTGTAACTCAACCAAAAATTAGCCTTTCCCCTCTCCCCACGACCCTCTTCCACTACTCCTCCTTCCATTTCCCTTCCTTCTCCTCCCAAAATATCTCCCTTCCCTCAATCCAAATTCTCCTGTTGTCCATGAAAACCCTCCTCCTTCTCTTCCTCTCCACCCTTGCCTTCTCCAAAATCTTTCACCTCATCCTTCTTTCCTCCATCGTTAGATCCTCATCCACCCCTATACCGTCACCTCTGCCTTAGTTCTCAGTGCCTCTCCAGCAACTCCGCCCTATCCCTCTCGTCCTCCATCTCCACCAGCACAACCTCCTTTCCTCCTTCCCCTCTCCTTTCCCACACTTTTCTTATCCTCGGCATCCTTCCCAACACCTTCGTCACCCTCTCTGTCAGACTCCTCTCCTTCGCATCCCTCTCTTCCAACCCCCTCCAAATAACATTTTTTTTCCTTCTCTCCTTTTGCTCCCTCTCCTCTTCTTCACTCTCTCCCTCAGCCTTCTTATCTTCTCTCTCTCCTCCTCCACTCTCCTGTCCGCTTCCTTCTGCCGTCCCTCTACCTTGCCTCTGCGCTCCTCCTCCTCTTTCCTTCCCGTCTTCCCCTGCCTCCTTCCCTCGCTCGACCCATCTTGCTCCCTGCCTTCCAGTTCCCTCTTCTCATCACTCCCCCTGCTCCCTCTTCTCATCTCCCCAGCTGACCCTCCTCTCCCCTCCTTCTCCACCCCTCCTACTTACAATCCTCCACCCTTCCTGCTCATATCCCTCTTCCTCCCTCCAACCTCCGTCAGCTCCTATCTCGCCGCTTTTCTTCTCCCCCCTTAGCCCTACCCTCCTTCTTATCACCTCTTCCACCCATCTCTTTATATTCTCTTTTCTCTGCCAATCCGTCCTCCCCGATCCCTTTTCCCACTCCTTTATCTCCCCCTTCTCCTCCTTCTCTTCCCCCTTTCTTCTATCTCTTCTTTCCCCGCTCCCCCCTCCAACCTTCCTCACTTCCGGACGACACCTCCCCCCTTCCTCTTTCCTTCTCTCTCTCTCTCTCTCTCCTCTCTCTCTCTCTCTCTCTCTCTCTCTCTCTCTCTCTCTCTCTCTCTCTCCTCTCTCTCTCTCTCCTCTCTCTCTCTCTCTCTCTCTCTCCTCTCTC